>NC_064863.1:63267367-63402367 GCF_024139225.1 Suncus etruscus | reverse complement strand
TGGATAATATAATCTGTTTTTTCGGTTCAGGCATTATGTTTTCCTCCCTTCATGTCAACTATCAGATTTGCCCATGACATTCTCTTACATAACTTTCTAGTTCTAGCATTAAAAGGACAGTCATTCTTTGTGTATCTTCATTAGGACAATTTACTTAAACTTTCTCTACCCTTAATTGTAAATATATTGGGCTAGAGAAGGTAGGGTTTATACCCAACATAAGGCCAATCTAGGTCAATTCTGGGCACAATATATGGTGCACCAATAGCTGTGGTTCAGAAAAAAAAACAACAACAAAAAGAAAACAAAAGGAATTCTAATATAATCACCTATGCTTTTTTAAAAATATCTTTATTTAAGCACCAAAAAGAACACTGTTGAGGCCAGAGCGATAGCACTTGCCTTGCCCAGCTGATCCAGGACAACCCTCAGTTTGATCCCTGGTGTCCCATATGGTCCCCTGAGCCAGGAGCGATTTCTGAGTCCAGAGCCAGGAGTAACCCCTGAGCATCACCAGATGTGCCCCACCAAAAAAGAACACTCCCCCATTTACTAGTACAACATTCCCACCAATGCCCACCAAATCTCTCCTCTCCAAACTCATATTTTAAGATGTGGTGAAAGAGGGTACAGATTGGGAAGCTTTGTGAAAGTGACATGGTAGGTAATAATTATCATTTTATCTGTCTTAAAATGTTAAGTCAACTATGTAAATATCTATTGATAATTTTAAAAATCACACTGAACTGTCATTGAAGTAGTATTTGTAATTGAAAATAAGCATCTTGATTATATAACTAAAGTGAGTCTGATATTCATTCACCAATTCTGAGAGCTTGGACAGATAACAATCTCTTATTGTTATAAAAGACCTCTATTTATCTCTAATCTGTACCTATCTTCTAACGAAATAATGATTTGATGAAATTCTATATGAAAAAAATTTGAGAATTGTCCCTAAATACCTATTTTCCAAACCTTTGAAGTTATTATGAAAAGGTGTTTTTTCCCCTCTACTCTAACCACTGAAATATTTATTTCTGTCTTAAGAACTTAATTGTACACAGGACAAGCAATTGCCTGCAAATTTTAAAGTAGCTTTATTATCTAAAACTTCCCTACAATTATTTGGTTGACTACTACAAAGATCAGTCCATGCAAATTTATCTTCTTAGACTCATAATAGCCTCCTTTGGTAATTTTATTTCTGTGGTTTCATTTGCTTTGTGTTTTCAAAAGTTCCAGTCTGTAATCCTTTCACCTTCCTGAACTCCATAAGTGTATATCTACC
This sequence comes from Suncus etruscus, assembly GCF_024139225.1. Taxonomy (NCBI): domain Eukaryota; kingdom Metazoa; phylum Chordata; class Mammalia; order Eulipotyphla; family Soricidae; genus Suncus; species Suncus etruscus. Next base: position 63,401,076 of record NC_064863.1, on the reverse strand, counting down.
TGCTTACTGAAAATCACCTCCTGGCATCTCAAATGTGGAAAAAAAGTTGAACTCCATATAGCATTTGCATACTTAATCTTTTCCCTCTAAAATAAATGAACATCCAAGATTGATCCAGTTGATTAATGGACTTGTAACCTACTAACTCTATTACAATTCAGACGACAAAATAGGAAAGAGATATTCTTTTTTTTTTTTTTTTTTTGGTTTTTTTTTTGGGCCACACCCAGTTACGCTCAGGGGTTACTCCTGGCTATGCGCTCAGAAGTCGCTCCTGGCTTGGGGGACCGTATGGGACGCCGGGGGATCGAACCGCGGTCCGTCTCCTAGGCTAGCGCAGGTAAGGCAGGCATCTTACCTCCAGCGCCACCGCCCGGCCCCGGAAAGAGATATTCTTAAATGAAGAATAAATAAAAAAAAATTTTTGTCCATGAGTTTTTTTATTTTTTTTAATTTATTTAAACATCTAGATTACAAATGTGATTAGGTTTCAGTCATGTAAAGAACACCCCCCTTCACCAGTGCAACATTCCCACCACCAATGTCCCAAATCTCCCTCCATCCCACCCCATCCCCACCTGCACTCCAGACAGGCTTTCCAGTTCCCTCATTTATTCACATGATTATGGTAGTTCTCTGTGTAGTTCTTTCTATAACTACACTCACCACTATTTGTGGTGAGCCTCATGAAGTGAGCTGGAATTTCCAGCCTTCCTCTCATTGTCTCTAAGGATTGTTGCAAAAGTGACTTTTATTTTTCTTAAAACCCATAGATAAGTGAGACTATTCTGCGTCTCTCTCTCTCTGCCTATGACTTATTTCACTCAGCATGATAGATTCCATGTACATCCATATATGGGAAAATTTCATGACTTCATCTTTCCTGACAGCTGCATAATATTCCATTGTGTATATGTATCACAGTTTCTTTAGCCATCCATCTGTTGAAGGGCATCTTGGTTGTTTCCAGAGCCTGGTTATTATGAATAGTGCTGCAATAAATATAGATGTGAGGAAGGGGTTTTTGTATTGTATATTTGTATTCCTATGGTATATCACTAGGAGTGGAATAGCTGGGTCGAATGGGAGCTCAATTTCCAGATTTTGGATGAATCTCCATATCGCTTTCCATAGCTGTTGGACTAGAAGGCATTCCCACCAGCAGTGGATAAGAGTTCCTTTCTTTCCACATCCCCGCCAGTACTGATTGTTCTCATTTTTTGTGATGTGTGCCAATCTCTGTGGTGTGAGGTGGTATCTCATCGTTGTTTTGATTTGCATCTCCCTGATGATTAGTGATGAGGAGCATTTTTTCATGTGCCTTTTGGCCATTTGTATTTCTTTTTTCTCAAAGTGTCTGTTCATTTCTTCTCCCCATTTTTTGATGGGATTAGATGTTTTATCTTGTAAAATTCTGTCAGTGCCCTGTATATTTTAGATATTAGCCCCTTACTGATGGGTATTGGGTGAATAGTTTCTCCCACTCGGTGGGTGGCTCTTGTATTCTGGGCACTATTTCTTTTGAGGTGAAGAAGCTTCACAGCTTAATGTATTCTCATCTGTTTATCTCAACTTCCACTTGTTTGGAAAGTGCAGTTTCCTCTTGAAGATGCCTTTAGTCTCAATGTCATGAAGTGTTATACCTACGCGTTGTTCTATATACCTTATGGTATCAGGTCTTATATCTAGGTCTTTAATCCATTTGGATTTAACCTTTGTACATGATGTTAACTGGGGGGTCTATGTTTGCTTTTTTGCAAGTGGCTAACCAGTTCTGCCAGCACCACTTGTTGAAGATGTTTTACCTGCTCCACTTAGGATTTCTTTCTCCTTTGTCAAAAATTAGGTGATTGTATGTGTGGGGAACATTTTCTGAGAACTCAAGTCTATTTCGCTGATATGAGGGTCTATCTTTATTCCAATACCATGTTGTTTTGATAAATATTACTTTGTAATACAGTTTAAAGTTGGGGAAAGTAATGCCTCCCATTTTCCTTTTCCCTAGGAGTGCTTTAGCTATTCTAGGGTGTTTATTGTTACAGATGAACTTCATAAGTATTTGATCCACTTCTTTGAAGAATGTCATAGGTATCTTTAGAAGGAACACATTAAATCTGTACAATGCTTTGGGGAGTATTGCCATTTTAATGAGGTTCATCCTGCCAATACACGAGCAGGGTATGTGTTTCCATTTCTGTGTGTCCTCTATTATTTCTTAGAGTAGGGCTTTATAGTTTTCTTTGTATAGTTCCTTCACATCTTTGGTCAAGTTGAATCCAAGATATTTGAGTTTGTGTGGCACTAATGTGAATAGGATTGCCTTCTTGACATCCATCTCTTCCCTATCATTATTGGTGTATAAAAAGGCCATTGATTTTTGAGTGTTAATTTTGTAGCCTGCCACCTTGCTATATGAGTCTATTGTTTCTAGAAGCTTTTTGGTAGAGTCTTTAGGGTTTTCTAAGTAGAGTATCATGTCATCTGCAAACAGTGAGAGCTTGATTTTTTTCCTTTCCTATCTGGATTCCCTTGATAACTTTTTCTTGCCTGATCCCTATAGCAAGCACTTCCAGTACTATGTTGAAGAGGAGTGGTGCAAGTGGATAGCCTTGTCTTGTACCAGAATTTAGAGGAAAGGTTTTTAGTTATTTTCCATTGAGGATAATATTTGTCACTGCTTTGTGGTAGATGGCTTCAACTAGATTGAGAAAGGTTCCTTTAATTCCCATCTTGCTGAGAGTTTTGATCAAGAATGGGTGTTGGACCTTATCAAATGCTTTCTTTGCGTCTATTGATATGATCATGGATTTTTATATTTCTTGTTGTTGATGTTGTGTATGATGTTGATAAATTTATGGATGTTAAACCATCCTTGAATTCCTGGGATGAAACCTAGTTGGTCGTAGTGTATGATTTTCTTGATGATGCATTGGATCCTATTTGCCTGGATTTTGTTGAAGATCTTGCCATCAGCATTCATCACGATATTGGTCTGTAATTTTCTTTTTTGGCAGCATCTCTGTCTGGTTTTCATATCAAGATGATGTTGGCTTCATAAAAGCTGTTTTGGAGTGTTCTCGTTTTTTCAGTTTCATGGAAGAGCCTGGATAGGATTAATAGTAGCTCCTCTTGAAAGATTTGAAAAAATTCATTAGGAAATCCATCTGGGCCTGAGCTTTTCTTTTTGGGCAGATATTTGATTATAGTTTCAATTTCCTCAGTAGTGACAGGGGTGTTTAGATATGCTATGTCCTCCTTACTTAACTATGGAAGGTTATAAGCGTCCAAGAATTTACCCATTTCTTCTAGGTTCCCATGTTTAGTAGCATAAGTTTCTCAAAGTGCTCTCTGATTACCCTTTGGATCTCTGCAATATCTGTCATGATCTTTCCCTTTTCATTTCTAATATGGATTATCAGGTTTCTCTCTCTCTTTTGTGAGTTTTGCCAATGGTCTATCAATCTTGTTTATTTTTTCCAAGAACCAACTTCTGCTTTCATCGATCTTAGGGATTGTTTTTTGGGTTTTCACTTCGTTGATTTCTGCTCTCAGCTTTATTTCCTGCTGTCTCCCTATTTTTGGGTCCTTTTTTGGGGGGCACTTTCTAATTCTATGAGCTGCATCATTAAGCTATTCAGGTAGGCCCCTTCTTCCTTCCTGCTGTGTGCTTGCAAAGCTATAAATTTTCCTCTCAGGACCGCTTTTGCTGTGTTCCATAGATTCTGACATTTTGTGTCTTCATTGTCATTTGTTTCTAGGAAAGTTTTGATTTCCTCTTTGATTTTATCTCGGACCCACTGATTGTTCAATAGGAGGCTGTTTAATTTTCAATTGTTAAAGTTTTTCTTCTGTGTGCCTTTGTAGTTCACATCTAATTTCAGAGCCTTGTGGTCAGCAAAGGTAGCCTGCAAGATTTCTATCTTCTTGATTTTATGAAGGTAGTACTCTTTTCAGGGCTAGTATGTTTTTGTTGGGTTTCAGTCTGGTTGACCTATCAAGTGTTGACAGGGCCATGTTGAGGTCTCCCACAATTATTGTGTTATTATTGATGTCTTCTTTCATATTTGTCAGTATTTGTATTAGATAATTTGCTGGTCTCTCATTGGGTTCATATTTGTTTAATAGTCTGATTTCTTCCTGTTGCACATATCCCTTGAAAAGTACATCTTTGTCCCTTACAAATATTAATATCAGATATTAATTTGGCCACCCCAGCTTTTTTAAGGGTGTTGTTTGCTTGGATGACTTTCCTCCAACCTTTGATTTTGAGTCTATGTTTGTTCTGACTATTCACATGTGTTTCTTGTAGGCATCAGAAGGTTGGATTCATCTTTTTTACCCATTTTGCCACTCTGTATCTTTTAGTTGGTGAATTTAGTCCATTGACATTGAGGGAGATGATTGTCATAGGATTTAATGTCATCTTTGTACATAAGTTTGCTGTGCTTGTTGGTCTCTCTTATCTTAAAGTAGACCTATCAATTTTTCCTTTAAATATGGTTTTTTATCTGTGAAGTTTCTGAGGTGTTATTTATCCATGAAACTATGTATCTTTCTTTCAAACCTGAACTTGAGTCGGGCTGGGTGCCATATTCTCTGTGAGGCATTCATTTCATTCAGTCTAGTCACAATATCCCACCACTGTCTTCGACCTTGAGAGTTTCTTGTGACATGTCTGATGTAAATTTTAGAGATGCTCCTTTGAATGTAATTTCCTTTTTTGATCTTGCTGCTTTCAGAATTCTATATCAGTGGGACTTGTAACCATAATGAGGATGTGTCTTGGGGTGTTTTTCTTTGGGTCTCTTTTAGCTGGTACTCCTTGAGCATGCAGGATTTGATTGCATGTTGTCTTTAACTCTGGGAGTATTTATTTGATGATGTCTTTGACAGTTGATTCTTGCTGGAGATCTCCTACCTGGGCCTCTGGGACTCCAGTGATTCTTATGTTGTTTCTATTGAGTTTATCAAAGACTTATGTTTTCATCTTTTCAAATTCCTTGAGTACGTTTTCTATTGCCTGATCTTTTGTCCTAAGGTTCTTTTCCAATTTCTTCTGCTGCCAGTTCTGTCCTCAGCTGCTGTTACTCTACTGGCGAGGCCATCCGCTGAGGTTTTCAGTTGAGCTACTGTGTTTTTCAGATCTGTTATTTCAGTTCTATTTCTATTCTAAACTCCTTATCTGAGAGGTTAATCAGATGGTTGGAAGTTTTAAGGTCATCCGAGCTATCGTCTTCATTCTCTGTGCATGGTGTTTGCCTGTGAGGTTTCCCCATTGTTACACTTGTAGTGTGATTTTTTTCTGCGTGTTGTGATGGGGTTCTTTGGTTAGACGGAGTACGCAACTGCAAAGTGAAGCGGAGTGCCGTGCTCTTCTGGAGCCTCTGGAAGAGCTATTTTTCTGGGCCCTTTTCAGCCCACTCCCAAGAGATTCAGGAAACAGGACAGTGGAAAAACATGCACAGGCAACACTTACATTTTCTCAAAGTCGGGAACCACTGGACGGGCATAGTTATTCCCAGCCTGATGTCACTTGCCTTTCTGCAGAATACTGCAGATAGCAGGTTTTCATGTTCGGACACAGTTCCTTGGTCTTCCAGCCCTTGGATGAGCCTCTGGGAGAGCTATTTTTCTGGGCCCTTTGCGGCCCACTCCCAAGAGGTACAGGAGACAGGACAGTGGAAAAATAAGCACAGGCAACACTTAAAATTTCGCACAGTCGGGAACTTCCATGAGTTTTTTTTAAGAAATCACCTCCTTAAAAATATTTAACCATCTTTGGTGTCACTGGATCCAAGAACCTGAGAAATTATCTCAGTTTTCTTCTTTGTTCTATCTTATTTCCTTGTCCTTGATTTTAATGATGATTAACCATGCTATTTTTTCAATTTATAGAAGTTTTTAAAGTTATACAATTACACTCCTCTTACATTAACTGACTCAGATGCTCTTTTTGTCTTGCTTACATTATTTGATCTGCTTCCAAATCAATATTCTGACTTCTGTTGTGTGTTCAAGTTCCTCCAGGTTATCTGATAACTAATGTGTAAATCAAATTTGATCAAGTTTCTGCAACTGGTAAACTAGTTTGAATAGATACTAAAGTTACCTAATGTTATTTATATATCCTATAAGACCCCTAAATAACATTTAAAAGAAGTCATATGTAACACCATTTCAGATTTCTTGAAAGCTCTGTTGGCTTATACTTTGTTTCATTAATATGAAACAATTTCCCATTTAACATATGGTACAATATCTTCACCATTTTGCTTAAGTTTATAATTATCTTCTTTATGTCTTAATTATTTTATAACCACACCCTTTGATGCTCAGAAGTTAATCCTGACTATGCACTCAGAAATATTTAGTCATTCTTAATAATTTTAGGTATTGTCTTTCAGGAAGTACTCCCTTATTTACTCCTACTGGCCTAATTGAGGTCTTCTTTGTATTCTCATTATTCCTGGTACACATTTCACCAAGTAATTTAGTGAACTTTACTGACAAAACATAACTTCTTCTCAAACTAAGTAGTAAATGTGTCAGAATCAGTAGTGGGGAAAAAAAGTGGAGAATAAGAGGATTAGCATGATCTAAGAACGAAAGTGGAAGATGTAAGGTATTTGCATATTAAAAAAGGGGGGAGGAAGTAGTGTTATTTATCAAAATCTTAAAAATTAAAGTGACTGTAATAATGCTACTTAAATGACAATAAAAATAAAGAAATAGTGATTTGCAGTGACAAGAGCCATGATCAAAGGTTTGGAACATTTTGGTGGCAGTAAAGGTGCAATATGTTTGTATATCAAAATCTTAAATGTGAGTATGAAAAAATGTGTTACTTAACCTATAATGAAAATTTATATTTAAAATAAGTGGTTTAAATGTTTTTTAAAGTAGTGATGTAATTTTATGTAATACTAAATTTGAGAAAAATCTATTTTGTAGTTATTAGAGCTGAAATAAAGGTTCTTCAATGGTTATATACAAAAGTAATATCTAGGAATCTTTTTTGTGGGGATTTGCTTTTTGTTTTTTGGGTCACACCCAATGATGCTCAGGGGTTATTCCTGGTTATGCACTCAGAAATCACTTCTGGCTTGGAGGACCATATGGGACACCAGGGATAAAACCAAAGTCAGTCCTGGATTAGCTGTGTGCAAGGCAAATGCTCTACCACTGCGCTATTGCTCTGGCCCATCTAGAGACCTTTTTAAAGAGATACCAATTACCCACCTTGGTCCATTTAAGTCATCAAACTTTGGTCAAGGGTCCTAAGCACTTGAACATTGAAAGCCCAAGTTATAATGAGCTAATTATCACATTATCTGGAAAACATTGGTTAGATGACTACGAGGCAAGAATTTGAATGTTGAGTTAGTTAGAGACAACTGAAGGGCTTGAGATAACTGCTAAAATGTGCATTGTCTAATTTCCTAAAAAAATAAATAAAAAGGGCCCCCATATTGTAAGGCTTGCTTTCTTTTGTTTTTGATGCAGTTAATGGAGTTGACCAGCCAAGAGCCAGTTTGTGAGCTATATTAATATTCTCAAAAAAGAAATTATCCAAATTGCAAGTATTTGTTTTAAATAAAGAGAAGAATAACAGAAAAGGAAAGGGAAATCATATAACTAATATGCTTTATAAGTCATATTATAATGTTAGAGAGAAATATCAAATATAAATTTATCCAGTTTTTTCTTGAAAAGCCATTTTTGTAATTGTCAACTTATTGTCTCCTCATTTATGTGATAATGGTGATAGTTATGTTTGATTATATTTTTTTGTGTATACTGACAAAGAGAGTCACATAAACTGTTGATTTTAGAGGATTTTGAAATTAAAAACTGTAACAAATCCATATGAAAAACAAATGTGAATTTGAGTCCTTAACTTAGATGGCTTGATACACTGATTTTACTCTGATGGGAAATGGTACACACATGTTATGCAGTGGTTTAAAGTATGATGTGCTTTCAACTACAAATGCCGATCATAAGAACTTTAGAACTATTCTTTTTTTAATCATTTTTAGTACTCACTATTCAGTAAATGGCATGATATTCAGTGCATAATTATAAATTAGACTTTTTGTAGGATAATGATATGTCAAGAGTATATTTAAGGTCATCCCCAAGATATTCAGTAAATTGGCTATTAAGTGCTATTTTTGCTTATGATAATTTTACCCTATATCTGTATTGAGATTCTACCTCTAGGAAGATCTGTATTTGTATTTGTGAAAAGGCTAAGAAGTTTCAGTTTATAATTTGTCAATTAAGAATACTTTCTTTAAAAATAGTATTAATAGCAGTAAAACAAAGAGGAAAAAACACTCCGTTTTGTAATAGCGTTGAGAAAAATTACCCATAGAATTTTGCAGTCCCCAAACTAATACCCAAACTCAATATTTTGATTACAAAAGTTTAATGAGCTGTAAAATAAATACACTTCCATTAAATATTAAATAAATTATTTACAACTTGAAAAAATATTTTTCATCTCCATGCATCTTTATGTACAGTAGTAAGACGTAAGCATAAAAAGTGACAAATAAATGTTTAAAACCATCAGAATAAAATGCTATTTTTTCTTGTGATCCACTGAGAAGAACCAATTCATCATTCAGTATTGTGAATTAGTAGTGACTCTGATCTGATACCCTGAAAGAAAATAAAATCAAGTGTTAGAAATCAGCTCAGTTTCAGCCTAACTTCAACATAATGATGTTGGCCTACAGTCACTAAAATATGTTAATTAAACCATATTCAATCATGATCAGCATCAATGTGTTCTTAACTATAAACAAAAATAAAAACTTTTTCTTTTATTTCCTAAGATGTCTTAGAAAATACCAAGAACTTTCAGAGACCTGAACTCCTCTTACACTTGCATTTGATGGACATACTTAGCTATGTAGCAACTACATAGCTACATAACTACTTGCTTATGCAAACCTGCTTTGTCTAGCTTGCTTTATTAAAAAAGCAACAATCATGAGAACTAGTTTTATAACTAAATCTATGCAGTGGACATAATTAAAAAGAAAGATTAAATTGCTCAGTGTATTTATGATATGTAGTTAATTTAGTATAATTAGTACTGAGGACATAATAATAGTAGCTACCAGTTAATAGGCAACCACTTCATGCCAGCACAGCATATTTCTTTTCCAAAATCATTATGGAACCTACTTTGAGAAGTCCTAGTTGTATTCAATACCAAAAAAATCCATCCTTATTCATGATTATGACCTGAAATTTAGTGCTTTTAGGCAATATAGTAATGACTTTTTCTGCATTCAGTACTGAATATAGCACTGCAATGGACAATTATTTATTACATTAATTATTAAACCAATTCTATAACAGGCTCAGATTATAAAAACTACGCTTAATCAGAACCCAATATAGTTGCTAATTGCCTGTAAGCCTAAATATATGAAAACTGAGTTCAGAGAAATAATACAACAGATAGAATCTTGTATTCAACTAACCCAGATTCACACTCCCCAGTACTTTTTCTAGGAGAGATCCCTTAGCACAGAGCCAGAAGTAACCTTGAGAAGTTAAATATCATTTATAAAACAAAAGCAAAGTAAAATAGAAACACTGATTTTGTAGACTTGGCTTTTTGTTTTGTTGATTCTATTTCTCAGTGAAACATCCCTCTCCATACTTTCTACATACTTTTCTCTGCTTTATGCCAAAGCATGAAATAGAAATAGAAACTATGTAATATGCTCTAATCAAGTTTGCTCTCAAACTCAGATCTCATCTCCCTTCTCCCTTTATACTTTCCTTCAAACAGTAGCTGCTTGCTGTCTCTACTTTCTCAAATCTGTATTCAAAACCTCTGCCTCAGTACCACGTGAATTTAACTTACATTTCATCCTTAGTACCCCATCCATTTGAATTAGACCATTTTTCAAGTTTATAAGATGATCTTTTATTTTACAGTAGTAATCTTCTTTTTCTTCATAATTTGTAGACCTGACCTCTTCAGTACTTTAAGGACCCACTATTCTAGGCACTCTAAGTACACACCCTGATGATAGTCCCTAAATACATTCCACCGAACTCCTTCTAGCTTTCATTGAAAATATCTATTTTTCATAATTGATTCCCAGATTATGACTGTTTATTTCACTTAGTATTTAAATATATATTTTATACATTTTCCTATCTAGAAAACATTAAGATTTTTAAAAATGAAATCTATTTTTCTATTCCTTTTCTTAATATTTCCTAAAATGCAAGCCCATTATCCACTTCCAATATTGTAAACTTTATTTTATACTTAAAGAATAACACCTTAATACTGGAATTGCTTTGAAAGAAGAATATTTTAAAAACTCAAACCTGTAATATTATCCTCACTTATGCTATGATGTTTGTATTTCCATTTTCTTGCCGAAGTTTCTTCCTCTCCTCAGCTTCTCCTTCATATTCCCTGAAGTATCTTTTACGAAGCCTTCAGAAAAAAAGATAGTTCTACTATTATTCTATTCATCTAAATGTTGATGAGGATTTTTAAGATTACAGAGAATTCCAATTCTTAAGAGACCAAGGCACTATACCATGTAACAAACCATAAAATCAGCTATAAAATACTCTGAAAATTCTAATTAAGAAGATGTTTGTGTTTATTTTACATAAACGTATTTTCAGAAGACTGACATTTAAAGATATTCCATGAGATGCAAGTTTTCAGAGGCATAAACATACCCACATACATTTTCCACCCAAAAATCCTAGTTTCCATTTAAAATTGTGAGCAGTATTTTTTAACTCAAAGGAATTTATGCTTACACAATTTAAGTGAAAAACCAATCAAAACTCTCAAGACTAGGGAGTTAGTAGAGGGTGTAAGGTGTTTGCCTTGCATGCAATTGACCCCTGTTTGGTTCTATGCACTATAAATGACCCCAGGGCACAACCAGGGTTTCTTCATGAACAAAAAGCTAGAAATATTTTCAAGTGTGATCCAACTGTCACCTTCCCAGAAAGATTAAATAAGCTTATAAAACAAGCTGAATTTTATTATTTCTAAAATGTGTTAATTATGTTTGTTCTTTTGCTAGTTCTTAAAAGTTCAATTGCTTAAATTTTTCTTGATGTTGTAGAACAATGCTGCCATTTTCTAGTGATATGTTAACTTATCAAGGAAACAATATATAGTTTTAAGAACTTGTGATATGATTATAAAAATATAGCATTTGTAGCCCAAACTAGTGTTTTTTTAGTCATTCAAATACAAAATGATTATGGGAGGAAAAGACAATGAGATCTGCTTAGTTTTAAGAGTTACTAAAGACTCACTAAAATTGTTCATATATTTCCAAAGTATCATTTAATATTTCCACCAGAACAATTGCAATTTAGTAAGCAGTTCAAAGAATCTTAAACTCACATTTTCTGCGGTCCCTCTAAAGCACATACTAGGGGTTTGTTTGAATGATTTTTTGCTAAGCATATCCCCCTAACTAACCTGAAGTACTAGCAGATAAAAGTAATTTCTAGAGTATGTAAAACAAATTTAAGTCACACATCAAATTTTATGTGCATCATAAAGTTTTTATGTGTCATTTTATCATTATATGATCTCTGTTTAAAGTAATAGTTAACAATGGCAGAAGATAACCTCTTGTTTCCTGAATGGCAAGAGTAGTAGATCATATACACAATCCAGTTGTTAAAGTCATTTACCAAGACCTAAAATTAGAATAATGAGTCCATTGCTTTTCCCAAGCTCTAGCAGCAAATGAGTCATTATAGAACCATTCAGGTCCTCCCCCAACTTCCTTAATTCACTGACTTCTGTTTGACAGACAATGTCATTTTGACATACCCACTACCTGGAACAGCTACATTCATTGGTTATGAAGTATATGCTAACCTTCAGATGTGTTATTGTGAATACAGAGACTACAGACAAGATTCTACTGGAGTCACATAGCAACAAAATTATCTTATTGCTTATATCATTCGAATAGAGAATTTTTTTTAATACTTGAGTCCTCACATTACTTTTAACAAATATAACAAACTATAAGAACCTTAAATATATTCATGCTGTGAACTTTATAACTGAATTTTTTGTTCCTCAAATAGAAACAGAAGATAGAATTTTACATGACCCTAAATTGAAACTTTGAGAAATTTATAATTCAAAGTAGTCTACAATAAACTAAGCCTTTCTGTGAAGCTTATCTAATACCTATATTAAAATTTGCTCTTAACCAAATGCAGAAATACAACATGAAGCAAAAGCACTAATTTTAAGTTAAAAAAATTCTAGATTTTTCTGGAAAAAAACCAAAAACCCCAACTTTAAATATTGCTTTCAAAAGAAAAAAAGTTCTACTATATTCTGTGATCTTTGTCAATAAAGTATAAAGATATGAACCAAAGATTCTATATCCCAAATGAATAATTTATCAAAATACTATGTATTTGTATGTATTTGATTTATAATATATTATGATAGAACTAATGAAAAATATTGAACTGTTTCATAGAGAATGTTAAAATTATACATACTTACAGTATTGTAACAATAACAGCAATAGCTGTGACGCTCAAGGCAACAATAAAGGCAGCAATTGCTGCTAATGCAATTTTTGAAAAATCATTGTCAACCATGCTCTGAGTTTTCATGGATTTTTCCCCACATCGTTCACCAAAGTAATCCTGATGACAACTGTAAAAAATCCAAATTTTCAAATTATAAATACTGAAAGGATCTCATTGATTTTAGACTCATTTTCTAAGTCATAAATAGCCACTTGTTCTAAAATTTTTGTTTTGTTTTGTTTTGTTTTTGGGTTCACACCCTGTGACACTCAGGGTTTACTCCTGGCTATGCGCTCAGAAATCACTCCTGGCTTGGAGGACCACATGGGACACCAGGCGATCAAACCAAGGTCCATCTTAGGTCAGCAGTGTGCAAGGCAAATGCTCTACCACTGTGCCACTGTTCCAGCCCCTTGTTTCTTCCTGTTGGAAGCAGGATGGCTTAGTGATAGAGTATATACCTTCAGTGTTTGAAATCCTGATTTTGATTACAGATCATTGCTTAATAAATCATTTGTCCATATAACTGTTTCCTTCAAATCCATAATACCTATATTGTATTTAGGTCAAAGATCTCTCAGATGAAGGATATCAAGAAGCTATTTTCAGTATTATGTTAAAAAAAAACCCTAACACCACATCTTTTTATTCTGCATTCACCTTTTATGAGAAATTGATTATTTTAATTATGCCATGCAGTAACTACATTTTGCTATCATTTGATATGTGGCTTTGAGGAAAGAAATATTATAATAGTTAAGTACTTTGCTTAAAAGAGGTTTTTATAAAGCACATATTTTAAAATTATGCTTTATATATCAGAGATCTGCAATGACCTGTGTGTCAAAACTGGGTATTTACCATGTTGATTTGTATTTTTCAATATGAAAGTAAATAACAGAGTTTTACATTTATAAATACTTATATTTGAATTGCTTATATAAAAGCATAAAAATAACCCTAATATTTTAACCCTAAGACACTTGCTACATGGTTCTTTAAGAAAAAATTATTTGCCAATTTTTTATTTATACTAAGGGTTTTTTGATCTAGGAGTTTCAGACATGATGTCAGAAAAACAGAATTCAATATAATTTAAAACTTACTTGCATGATACTGCATCAAGGTGTTTGATATATTTGCATTCTCCATGAATACAGAAATTTTGGAATTCAGCATTACATGGATTTTTTTTCTTTCTATTTTGCCTCTGTTTTCCATTTTTTCTTCCTTTTTTCTTTCTTTTGGGTTTATCTGACGTTTTTTCTTCTTCTGTTTTGTTTTTCTTTGGCTTAATTACCTGTTCCACTGTTAAAAAGCATTTTAGGACAACAATCACTTCATCTTAAATATTTTTGTGATGTGAAACAATTATTTAAAGAGCAGGGATACAGATAGGAATGTGGGTACACCTTTACTTATACCCAATCACGTCCAATATCTACACCACATGATTCCCAGAGCATCACATCTCTAGAGGATCTTAGCACTGACAATTGTTATACTAGAGGTCTTGAAATTGAACCACAGGCTCAATAGAGAGTGGCTCCAGGACTCCCTGCGTACAATCTGGTAGCCTCATTGCCCGGCTACCCCTATCAATCTAAAAAATCTCGTGGGGACAAATGCAATATTTGAGAAAAGTTAATATTTGTATTATGTGGTATTTTAAAAAAGTATGAACTTCTTTGTTATTTTATTAGCTTAAAATGCATACTTATAATAGTTGCAAACTTTTGACAACCAAGCTATATTAAATATTTTATACATTTCTTGGATTTCTAATACCATTTTCTTATTTTGAGCAATTGGACATAAAAGGCAAAGTTAGATATAATTCTCTCCATATATACCATGTTATGATTTTTGTTTTCAATTCCATTGATTACAGTAGACTTAGATATATATTTTTGATTTTTTTTTGTAATTAACTTTGTACTTACTCATTTTGATCTGTTTACTTATCATAGTTATAGATTAGCAGGTAGTACTTGAGCATACATAAAACTGTGCATTAGTATTAACTAATTTTTCCAGCTGCTTATCAATAATTTATTGATGTCTTCAAGGGAGCTTATATGTGGTGAATATATATTAAAACTATAGGAATTTAAACATATTTGTATTTGAAGTTTCAGGGACTCATTTACTTAAGGTCCACAGAAATATTTGTTCAATAGATTTTGGGATGCTCCAGACCCACCCAGCAGTGCAAAGGGGTCACTTCTAGCAATGCTTAGAGAACCATATGCAGCACCAGTGTCAGACACCTGCAAGACAGACACTTCACCTGTAGTATCTCTCTGGACCCATTTGTTAATATGTTAATATATATGTACACAGTATAGTTATACTAACATAGATGGAAAAGTTTTCAGGTTTATCTGAGCAATAATTTAGCAGAATTAAGTGAAAGTGAAAATATCATACTATTATAAAAACATTAGTCATAATGATCCTATGATACCTATTAAATAGTAAGTATTAGAAAGCATACTAAGAATATCAAATATAATACTATAGTAAATACAAATGAATACTATAAGAAAGCACCACAGAAAAAATAAGTCCCCTCATAAAAACATTTAAATAAATATCATGGCTCCTTATTAGATAAAAATTTTAGACAACATAAAAGTCATCATGTGATAGTGCTGCTGTAGACAGGAACTTCAAAGACTGGATAACTTTTCAAAATTCTATAAATGTTTTATTTTATTTCATTTTAGCCATTTTGAACGCTAACCATTTTCACCACTAAAAGTACCACTATATCATTGGATCCTTTGACGTCTTAATTTGTAGTTTCTAGACACCTTTATAGTGTAGTTTCATCTTTCTAAAATTAAGTAGATTTATTTAATCAGAAATGAATCACTTCCACATCTTGTATTAAAGAACACATTCAGAATCAAGGGAGGAAAGTGGAAGGTTCATTGGAACTTTACCTATCTACCTCTTAACCAAGTTACAATCACTATAGAACCTTCTGCTCTCCAGTGGGCAGTTCTGGAATCCAGAGAGGTTAAAGCAAAAATTAGGAGACAAAAGTAACACAGCCATCTACCACTGATGCTTCTAAACTCATCAATGACAACTATCATGACAATGAAAGTCAGGGAGAGAGGTAGAATGCCTATCTGAGAGATGAGCATGGTATTGGGGTGGGGGAGGGAAATGGGAGACATTGATGGTGGGAAGATTGCACTAGTTAAGGGTGGTATCCATTTTATGACTTATACTCCAGTATAAAATTTTTTAAACAGTAATTTAATAAAAGAATAAATAATTTTTTAAAAAAGAATCAATCAATAAAGTTTGGAAAATTCTGCCTAAAGTAAATAAGACCTCATTTAATAAATCAAAAAGCAATAGTTAAACACTATGAGTTATCAGTAAAATACTAGATAATGGGTCTCTTAACCCATTTGCAAATCAAATATTTTTTACTCAACTTTCTTTAAATACATGTCTTTAATGCTTGACACTGCAAAACATCTGACCTCATAGGGCAAACAATTTCACTTAAGCAGAATTGTTTAACACTAGGGATTTCTACAAAAAAAAATAGTTACTCATGATCTGTTTTCACTCTCAAACAGCAATTGTAAATGATAAAATACTTTTTGTTCCTTTGAAAAAAATTATAAATTAGCAAAAGAAAGCTATTAGTCACTATTAGTTAACTGGCTTATGGGATTTGGGTTTGTTCTGTCCATAAGATGTATATATCACTGTATATTTGTCTTTATTATTCCCAGAATATTCTTTTTTATAATCATTATCATGATTATTTTCATCATCATTACTGGTTTTCTAATATATCTTGTTTTTCAACAGTGGTATTTTGTTACTTATTTATTGCTGACCTGAGGATAATATCTAGTGCCTCATACTTTCAAGGCAAATGCTCTATTACTGAAATACATTATTATCACCCAATGCTTAGTTTCAAAAACTAAGTTTTGAAAATAACTACTTTCCCATTAATTCATAGGGTCCCTTACTTGTGCTAAAATGCAGTTATTTAATTAAATATAACAGGGGAGTTGTTTTATGTATTATTTTATGTACTATATGAAGAGTCAATAAATATGCCCAGACACCAAGTTGATTTAGTTTCCCAGAATGGGTCATTGGCATCATAGAAAAGAGCAGTGTCTAGAATCAAGCTGAATGGAGTTGCCTTGTGGTCCATGTGCTTGCTATCTATGTAAACAGGGGTAGAATACTTAATCATTCCTGAGTTTTTCATTTTCACATTTGAAAAACTGCGAATAATTTCTATTTCATAGAGTTTCTGAATAGATTAAATTTAATAGGGAAGATGATTTGTTAGTACGGTAGAAATTTGGTGCCCACATCCTGGAAGGCAGCTCATCCAGCAGGTATGCAGCAGCCACACACAAAGGAAGCCATGAGAAATCTGAGAGTCTATTCTCTTGAAGCAGTTTCACACACACACACACACACACACACACACACACACACACAGGCTACTGTTTACCTTATCCACTACTCACCTCTGACTGACTCATCTAGAATATAGCTAGATATTCGAGGTTCGTTATCATCCTCTTCTGAGTAGTCATAGTCATTCCCTGAGGACAGTTCACTACCAGACGACATTTCACTGACAGTGGAAATCTTGCTTCCTGAGGCCATCTGACCTCTGGAGGTCACCTCAAATCCATCAGCACTGTGGACCCCAGAAAATGATTCTCCTTTCTCAGAGGTGTCATTGACCTCCAATCCAGCAGCTTGAGCTATGGAAGAGAAAACAAGGGGTGAAAAGAGGAAGTAAAGCAAGGTGTCTTTCTCACCACTCAGCAGCATTCGGGAGAAATGTTTGTCTTCTGATATCAAAGTAGTTATTGCACATGTGCTATTGTTTGTGATTGAGTCACTCATGAAAGCAGCTTCACATTTTGCCGACAAGCAAACTCAGCTGTTCCAATTACAGAGCTTCTTTCATCAAGGTTTTCTTTTCCACAGAATCCTTGATAGTTTTCAAAGCTGAAAATACCGCCACAAGGACAACTTAATCTAACGTCACATAGATGGGAGAGACTTAAAGATCACCCTCATTTCACCTGCCAAATGTAAACGTATTTGCTAGAACTTATTTGTACCCTTTTAATAGACAGCTTCTGGATTTGCAAACACTAGCTCTTCTAAAGCTGTGCTACCATTTAAATTAAAATGCTATGTTTTCAAATGTTATTGTTCTCAGCAAAAGAAGAATTGTCTGGTAGGTATGATTTCAAGTCTAGGTTCTATCATTTTTAGGGCTCAGTAAAGTAGCATTGAGGGGGGTGCTTTTAAGGCGTTTTTCCTGAGACACCCTTAAGTCCTCGAAGGAAGTTTAAGATAAAATCACCACACCCAGGAGATGGAGAATAGGTTCTATCATTTTTAGGGCTCAGTAAAGTAGCGTTGAGGGGTGCTTTTAAGGCTTTTTCCCTGAGACATCCTCAAGTCCTCGAAGGAAGTTCAAGATAAAATCACCACGCCCAGGTGAAGGAGAATTTATGCAGGAGGCTGAGTTCCTGAGCCCTATCTTCTTTGAGAGGGACCGAAAGCCGGCCACCTCCCTCTTGGGTTTCTGGGTCTTGGAAAATAATGGATTGGGCTCAGAATCACTAGGAGCTACTTCATCTGGAAATAAGCCAAAGAAAAGGTATTCTTTGCTGCGCTTTCTTGCTGCCTGGGAACTTTCTGAGCACATCTGGCAGCTGTTTTTTCTTTTTTCTTTTTTTCCTTCTAGGGAGGAACCTCAGAGAGCGGGTCCAGGAGATCACCTCGAATAGGAACGAGATGGGGGCGCTCTAGGGGGGGGGGGTTAATTCTAAGCGCCGCAGCCAAAAACATCTGGAGGCAAGAGAAAGAGGAGAGAGTGAGCGCGTCGCTAACCACCGCCGGGGAGAAAAGCAGCCGGCAAGTCCTCACCTGGGCAGAAGAGCAGAAGCGACAGCACCACGGGCGCCAGCGGCGATTGCAGGGCTCGCATTGGTCCCTCGGAGCGGCGGCGACGCGGGCGGTGGGGCAACTCTTCGGGGAGCTGCTGGAGGAGCAGGGAGGACCCCGAGGGACCTGCCCGGCCCGCCTAGGGCGCTGGACCTGGCGGCGCCCGGAGCTCGTCAGCGGATCCCTAGGAGTTCCGACTCGGGCGCGGGCGCAAGGTGTGGGAACATTCCGGAGGCGCGGTGCGCACCTGCCACCTTTATAGGCCGGGTGTGTGACGTCAGGCCACGGCCGTGGGTTGGGCGCCCCGGGGTGACTACCCCCAAACCACACAAGGACTGACGGACCGAGCCACACCTCCAAGAGCCCGGGGAGTTCCTGGGAGGAAGGGAATAACTAAACCCCTTTGCTCCAAGCAGAACGACTGGAGTGGAGGGTTTGGGATTGGCTGGGGAAATTATTTTTGCGAGGTGTCTCATTGATTTTACTGTCAGGAAGACATTGATGAGTGAAAAGGTCCTTTATGAAGATGTCAACGCAGTTCTTAGAATGACTTAACAGTGATGGGCTGACATCCCGGAAATTCTTGAACAGAAATTCTTGAAATGACTAGACATCCCCAGCCCTGGCCAATAACTCAAACAAGGACCTTTTCCCTCTCTTTCCAGCAGCATTTCCTGTCACCTTCCTCCCCCATTTCTTTGTCACCCAAATTAGCCTTTTTTTTTCGGAGTGTGGGGTTGGAACTTGACACTTAAATTTTACACTTTTTGATGGTGGGTGGGGGTCTAACTTGACCTACAATGATACAAAGATCTTATTGGAAAAGGATGCTGCTCCTTATTTTGAAGCAGCGAATCAAGATAGAAGCCATTACTTCCAATGATAAGGATTCGTCCCTTTCTGGACTAAGAGTACTGCAGGTAGGGCACTTGCTTTGCAGGCCTACTTGAGTTAGCTCCCAGATCTTAAAAGGTCCCTCCACCCCATTAAACTCCCCACGACAAGAGAAATTTCTGAGCTCAGAGCCAGGAGTAACCTGGCATGGCTGGGGATGGTCCCAAGCAAGACACAGAAAGAAAGGAATCTGTCCCTCTCCTTTCTAATCAAGAAATTCAAATTGATCATTGTAGAAATCTTTGGAGAGAATAAGATTTTACCTAAGGGAATAATTTCTACTGGTTTTACAAAGAGAGGATGATTGTAATGCCCAAACCTGTGCCAGGATAAACAAAAAATGAACTTGGAGACCATATTTACAACTAACTAGGACATTTCATCTTGGAGAGTAGATGAAATGGAGGAAGGAACTGCTTGATTTGATGTAAAGGCAACTTAATGATCAGAGTTTACTTGAGTTGAACATGAGAAACAAAGCAAAGCATGGTTCTGTTTCCTTGTCCTGAAGATGCCTATTTCTTCACTGATTGCTCCAGTAAACTACTTTTTAGGAAGGTGGATTACATTTGTCTGTCATAATTCTGGTAGACTTTTTAGTGGCATGTCTTAGTGAGTAGACTAAATAATGCCAGAGATTTGGACAGATGAGATAAACAATTATGAATTGGGCCTTCTCTCCAATTCAATATTTGTTGAGAGCAGAAATAAATATATACATACATATATATTTATCTATATAAACACATATATCTTAAAAGATTTAAAACAATTCACTAGTAAATCTGCCTGGGTCTTTTCTATTTTTGAAAAAAGCAATTTTAAAATTAACATACTCCTTTTATTACTTTGTCTTAGTCCCATTCTTCTAAATTACTTATTTCTTCTTATTAAGATGAATTCATATCCTATACACGATTATCAGACATATTTCACTTACATTTTGATGGAAAAATGGACCTTTTACATAGAAAATTAATTTTAATTAGAAATTTAGAGGATAATTTTTATTGGCAAGGAATAACAGTATCATAAAATAGCTAGGGCTGAATATATACAAATTTTACCATATTCTTTATTGGTTTGAAAGACTCAGCTTTTCTGCTGTAAAATAGTAATTAATAATTTGCTTGCCATTAAGAAGCTCAAATGACATCGTATATATAAAGAAGTAACACAGATACTAGCATATGCTTCACATACAATAAACTATTAATTTTAACATTATAATCATTATGATTAATTACATTGAGTAATTAAGTGACTTACAAAAGAGCTAGTTACAGAATAAGTGAAAGAAATGCCTTTAGTATTTCCAAAGCATGGACTTTGTATCTATATTACATTAGACTGGCTATCTATTTTGAACCTTTTATAGTGCACCATAAGGTAACATGGGTTGGCCTCACAATTGCATCACAATGCAGCTCTCCATGATTCATGGCATTCCAGAATATGTGCATGAGAAGATAATAAACGTCAGATAAGTACTATATTCTTTACTTTCTTTCTGTTAAAATGAGAGGAAAAGGAAAAAGAAAAAAGGAAAAAAATTAAGAATTTGAAGTTTCTGCAACTTTTTACCCTGAATAAGCTATAACGTCTTTGCTTTTAAGAACTTGTGTTCTGGGGTCGGAGAGACAGCATAGAGGTAAGGAGTTTGCCTTGCATGCAGAAAGATGGTGGTTCGAATCCCGGCATCCTATATGGTCCCCTGTGCCTGCTAGGGATAATTTCTGAGTGTAGAGCCAGGAGGAACCCCTGAGCGCTGAAGGGTAGGACCCAAAAACAAAACAAAACAAAAGGCATAAAAGCACATGTCTCTGCATTTTAAAAAATGAGCTGATAATAAATGGATTTTCCCATCTCCAAACTCTCTATGGCACCAATATTTAGAATTTTAAAATGTATTAGGAAGGGCCAGAGAAATAGCATGGAGGTAGGGCATTTGCCTTGCATGCAGAAGGATGGTGGTTCGAATATCAGCATCCCATATGGTTCACTGAGCCAGCCAGGAGTGATTTCTGAACATAGAGCCAGAAGTAACCTCTGAGTGCTGCCAGGTGTGACCCAAAAGCCTCCCTTCCCCCCCCCAAAAAAAGAACTTGTAGTTCTGGGGCCAGAGCAGTGGCGCAAGCAGTAAGGTGTCTTGTCCGAGCTAGCCTAGGACAGACCATGGTTCGATGCCCTGGCATCGCATATGGTCCTCCAAAAAACAAACAACAACAACAAAGAACTTGTGTTTATAATAGAACAAAAAACAATTAATAACCAAGAAAATATTAAATACAATAATGTTAAGTGATGAGAAGTGCTGGAAAATAAATAAAATATAAAAAGGGGCTTTAAATGGAGATAAAATAAAAGCTTTAAATGGAGATAAAATAAAATAAAATTAAATCATGAAAGGTTCTGATGCAAATAATATATGATGACCCTACATTTGAGCAGTTTAGTTTCTCTGGAAACAGTAGACAGTTTAATGAAACAGGGCAGATTCCACTAAGCAGAAATTTCACTGAAAAAGAAATAAAGATAGGCATGGACAGAAAGAATTAAGGGTACTGAACTTCTGTAAACCCTAAATTGGATCTTAAAAATGTAGGTTTTGGGGCACTATGGAAGAAAAAATTTATTTCTCTAATCATTTCTCAAATATTCCTCAGCACAATTAAACAAGAATTTAGTTTGCTCTTAATCAAGATTACTTGAATAGAATAATCTAAAAAATGTATAGTTCATTTTTATATACATTTTAGTATGTTTTTTCAGGATTCTGGTCCATGAAGTTTTAAAACAACTTCAGAAAAGTTTAATATTACCATTAATTAATTAATAAGTATTAAATAATAACTAATAATATACTTGGGAAAGCATTTATAGGGAAGTAAATTTTCACATTCAAAGACATTAGTAGGTCTACATGATATGGAGGTTTTGTTGAAAATTTGAAAAATAATAAACAAATTCCAATAATAATTAGGTGAATAAATGAAATGTGAACTATTATTTTGTTCCCAAGAAATTGACATTACAAACTATACTCATAAGCTTTAGGTGGTAGAAGTTGTCACATTCAAATAACAGTTTTCTGTGGACTAACAATTCTAGTTATTTAATAATTACATGCCTGATTTTTTAAAGTTTTTAAAATTAATTTCTATGTACTTAGCTTTTAGTGGGATACTACTTTTCTTATTTTATTGTATTTAATTTGGCTTTATTACTCAAGTCCTTCTACTCAAATGTTTGGATGATAATTAGTTTTTCAGAGTTGCTAAGCTCTTCTATTTGCTTTCTTGAAAAAATTAAATAAGACATATATATCTGAGAATCACATGATTTTGTTAATGAGTCATACATAGTTGGTGTGTTTCTGTTTTAAATTTGTGTGTCTTCTTAAGTATTCAAGTTTTAATAAAACTTGGTCAGATTATCAAGTTTATTCTACTTTCCCAAGAAGAGGTTTTTGTTTCTTATTTATAATAGAAACATTTTCATAGCATAAGTAAAGAGCTATTAATTTGTTGTATTGACCAATTTTGTGCTGTCTGTATTTAACAGGGACATATTAAACCACCAAGAAAGTGCTGAAGATTTAAAATCCTTTCTGAGTATGTTTACTGAAATTATGTGAGGAGAATAGTACCAAGGATTGTTTTATAAATATGAAAAAATACAAATGCATGGAGAGCAAAGTGAAGTAGTTATGGCTGCAACATTAACTGTTGTAACTTGGATCTAAGTAAAACTCTACCCTGACCACCCAGAATAAGTTGATTAAAGTTTTCATGATTCGTTTTTTAATTTCTAAAAAATAAAAACTATGATAATAAAGTACCTCTATCTTAAATTCTTATGAGAGTTAAATATTTTAATGCATGTAAAACATTTGGAACATACCCAAACTATTTCAAATATGTAGGCATTTACGTTAGTATTAACTTAGAACTTATGGATTAAGTCTTAGAGAGTTCAATAAAAATTTTTCAATGAATATTTTTGGATGACAATAAATAATTAAAAAGTGTTACAAATGGTTTCATAACTTGAGAAACTCCTTCCAATGAATGATAAGATTGTAAGTATTCAAAACTTGTTTGGAATGACAAAGGCAACTATAGTGAGACTTTTATTTCAAATAGCTCTCACTATTTACTCCAGAGATATGACATTGTCTGACGATTGTATTATTTTTTAAATATTTGAACTTTGTAAGAATATTGCTTCATTTAATTAAGCTGTGAAATATTTTCCTACTAACCTCATATAGCTTCCTGTAGAATCAGGATGTTCTTCTATGAATTTACAGTTAATAAATTTTCTTTTATACTGGAACTCAGTAGACATCAAAATAAAAAAGCTGGTATTTTCAATACTAATAATAATATCAGTGCTTTTTTTTTTTTACCAGAGTAGAGTGCTGGCACTCTACTCAATAACCAGTCTCATATCTTTACAGAATTCTGATAGGTTTAGACTGAAAGTGCATCACTTATATTAAGGCATTTTCCTCACTTTCCTTGAAGGCTTCTTAATTATAGAGGCAACAGGATTAAGTTCTGTTAATGAAACCTGGTGAATATAAATGGTAAAGATATATATAACTTTTTGGAAGACTTTTTAAGGGAGTCTCTAGTTACATAAAATATGTCATTTGCTATATCTCCAGGAATCACATTGGATGAACCAACCGGGAATCTGAAACGCTGTGTCAGAATGATGAAAAAGAAACAACACAAGTCCCTCTCTGGAGCTGCCACAGCATCCCTATACTAATTATCATCAGATTCCAATATTCAGTTGAACCCTAAACTAAATGATTTGCTACTATTCTGTAGAATTAAATATTAATTATAGAGTCCTGGATGGTGATGGATGAAAATAGATGAAGGGTGAGGCCTTTCTCAGCTAGCCTAGGCCAGGCGCCAGCAGCCCCTTCCAGCCAGCAGGTCTGAAGGTTCAGTGTAGCGGCAGGGAAATGATCCATAGGCAATCATGAAGTTTCAAAAGACAAGGTTTTATTACAAGCCATAGCCATCATGTGTGGCCTTAATCTAACCTTTTAAGCAGGCTCGTCAGCCGCCCTGTTTCTATCATCTCTAACTCAACAGTCCTTTCTCCCCAAACTTCTTTTCTCAATCCTTCACCCCTCAGACAACTCCTTTGTTACCTTCCATAGACCCCTCCCAGAAGTGGGCTGGTCTGCCTCTCCAAGTAATATTAGCATTTAGGCTAGGGAGGGATGACACTATTTGACTTTATTGTATTCATTATACTATTCCTTTGTCAATCTAAGTGGGAAAAGTTGTAGAAAAGGAGTATAGAAGCATGGAAATCTTGGTAAGAAATAGTATAAAGTGTAAGAATGTATGTAAAGAGAGAATTTGGACTTATATTAGGAGATTTGAGGAATTGAAATAAGAAAGTTTTACTCTAAATAGTTCTTTGATAGATATCTCTCTGCGCACACCCCACCCCAATATTTATTGTGTCATCGTGAGTTATAATACTGTTAATAATAAAGTTTTGTGCATAAAATGTCCCAACAACATACACACCACCAGATTGTCAGAATTTTTTATTGTTGTCCCAAGATCCTTTCTCAACCACCACAACCCCTAGCCTCACTCCTTTGGTAAAGTATGAAAGTAAACTTTCTATAGGCCAACTCTTGGTTCTGTTGACAGTGTTCATCCCCTTACTATGTTTCTTTATATCAAACATATGAGAAAGATCACTCTGCATCTGTCTTTCTCTGCTGACTGTACTCACTCAACACAATATTCTTATAATGGGTACCTTAATCAAAAATTTTTGTAGGAGAAAACAGGTTAAAGATGAAAGTTAAAAGAATCAGAAATCACCCTAATAATCAAGATATGATAATATTTCAACACATTATGTCTTCGGACAGTATTATTTTCTCTACACTAGTGATTTATTTGATATTTTTGAGATTGCTTATGTTTATTAGGAGAAAAAAAACAAGACAAGAAATAATAGTATTAAACCAGCTTCTGGGTTAGAGTTGTTTTTTTCTTTCTCACTACTAACAATGCTTAATTCTGAATAAGGATTCAGTGTTGATTCAAGTGAGTGAAATAACAGTGCATGAAAAACAGTGAAGTTAATGAAATAATAGAATAACCTGTTACTATCATTATCTCCACAGTTGCCAAAATAACACTAGGACAAAATTTTTTTAAACAAAACATTTCTACAAATATTTTGTGATTAATTTTGTAGTTATTCAGGTAAATAACTATTACCTACCTAAATATTAGTGAAAGAAAAATTTAAATGCTAAGCAGAATAAGAAAAAAATAAAACAACAGAAATTTTGTGAAAATAGAAGCAAGAATGGGCTCTGCATTACTTCATTATCTTTAATTCCTAACAACTTTATTTTATATTGTATGTTCACAGTAAATAATATTTATCATACATACAGGTTCTTAGTTAAGAAATTAATTAACTTTATTTCTTGTACTCAAAATACTCAGAATTTATTAAACCTAAAACTATTAGTTTAGGTTTTCATTTCCCTTACAGTAAGAAGCTTTTCAATAAGAATAAGCACCTTTAGGTTGCAACTGTTATCATATAATTTAGATAACATTTATTGATGCTTTATGCTATATAAAACTATATATAGAAGCACTATATATAGTAAATACTATATATAGATCTTACTTCATTTGAACTTTGTGAAAGCTTATAAGTAATGTTATCAGACCAATAGAACAGATGAGTACATCCAGGATTTAAAACCAACATGGAGGTAAGTAATTCATGGAGTTGAAATCAAAGCCTAAGTCTCTTTGATATAAGGTTCAGCATTTAAGCACTATTACACATAATGATTAGCATAGTGGTTCTGTTGGCGTTGTCTATTTTCCACATATCAGTGTTTAAAATAAACGAGTTAATGAGAATTAACTGTTTGATAAACCAAAACATTGAAGATACCATAATACCAAAGATTTATGGATAGCATTGTTTTTAATAAAATTGAAAAGTGTGCCAAACAGAAGGGAAGTTAGGAAGGCTAAATTGTTTTTTTTATATACCTGAATATGTTTACAGAAATGTCTTCCATTATTTCAAGAATTCATCTTTTTTTCTGATCGTTTTCTTATCATTGTTGGAAAATGCTATATTCATCTTAGTTGTTTTAGTGCCATAGACACTTTCTAATTAGATATATATTTTTCTATAGTTTGCCAGGATGAATAAAAGCAGAATTTCAGAATATCTGTTGTCATAATTCTTATGCATCTAAATTTTTATTGTGACCAAAGTGAAATACAAATCTTTCACAGTAATATTTTAGCTGCATTTGAATTTTTATCTCAGTCTTTGTTCATATAAATAATGTACCTTTGAAGGTAAGTTTAACTTTTCAAGAATGGCCATGATACATTCTGAGCCTGAAATAATCTATTATGTCTGATCTATTATACATTATTATATTTATTCTATTCTATTATTAATTATTATATATTATACTATTATATGCCTGGCATATCAGATAGACCCCAGGGATTAATAAAGCAATAAGATGATGCTTTTAAGCAGTTCACAGTGAAAAAATAATGATAAAAGTAGAGATGAACAATGTTGTGATAACTGACATTACATGACATCTGATATTACATAGGATAGAAAAATAGATTTGTAAGATTCACCCAAAGCTTTCTAAAAAAATGACATATTGAAAGAATGAGGTAAACTAATTAATGAAAGTAAACTAGTTATGGTGATGCATATAAGTTTATTGTGGAAGAGTGTGCAGTGAAAAAATGCTAGTGTTCCAAGCAAAAGGAAAAGCATTTTTAAATCCTATATCCTATAATGAGGCAATCACCAGCTACTGACAGAGCTCTACTAACTAACTAGGCTGCTATTAGTCAAAAAAAGTTAAAATAAAATAAATCTAATTCTTAACAAAAATAAGTTGTCACATCCTTAAAATAGCAAATATTCTGTGACCTCTTTGTTGCTAGTAACATAACTAGACTAAGTCAAAGTCTAAGAAATCAGTCAGTGGTACTGTGGACTTGGTCCTTTATGACATCATCTTGCTTTGTTTACTTGTGCTTTGAGAAGACTGTTACCTATTGTTACCCCCAAACTGTTGCTGTGGCAATTGACAAAACATGAGTCATTCCAGATACCTTAACAGATGGAGCACCCTTCAAGTATTTAAGGGTTCTTAATACCAGTACTGTTCACAAGTGATGCAGTCTGAAGTCTGCGGTTGGAGAATTCTAGTATCATTCTGTAAAATGTTGTGGTCAATGAACAATGTTCAGAATAAAGACTATTCTTTAAAATCTCAGTAGTAAAAATTCCAAAGCTAGAATGATCTATTAATATTGGGAATATTATAATATCATAATAAAAATAATAAAAGTGTCATATTCCTAGGTTTTAGGCTTAGGTATATATCACCTTTCTATTCTACACAAGGAATGTCATTGGTGAATAATGTCATTGGTGGATAATTTTAACTATTTTATTAGTTTTACTTAAACTTTCTCCTCAACTCATATCTAAAATGGGTTTTCAGATTTCATATTACATATTTCCAACAAATTATTACAATGACTATTGTGATAAGTGTGACACAATAGTCATTGTGTAATATATTAGCCAATATATTACGGTGGTTTGGTTTTCATATTTGGCTAATATATTATGGTGGTTTGGTTTTCATATTTCCAAAAAAATTAATGAAGGGCATCTTTTCATAACCTATTTGTGATCTTTGTGCCTTCTCTGCACAAATGTCTTAAGATTATTGGCTCATTTTAATCACATTGTTTATTGCTTTGGTTTTTCTGTTTTTGAAATGTAAAAGAGGATTAAACATATTTTATATAACCACTTGACATACATCATTTAGCTTTTCAAAATATTAAATTTAATACAATCTCTTCATTCTGTTTAATTCTTAACTTTTGTATTATAATTATATTTTTCCTTATTTATTTGTTTCTATGGACTTTGAGCAACATACTTAAATGGTGTTTGTTTATTGACATTACACAAAGCACAATGACTGAATAAAATATAAAATGACATCACTTTCCACTTTTGCTTTTCTACTTTTCACTTCAGTGAAAATCACTTCCTTCAGTGATTATTTTATGACATTAACTATCTGTGCATTATTCACATATTAGTGAATGAGTTAATATTATGGTATTCTACAAAGTTGTAAATCAATGGTAAATTGATAAAGCAAATTAAAAATCAGTATTATGAATAATTCTATGCTAATACATTGTATGAGTTTTTGAAATAGCTAAATCCACATATGTAAAATTTAATAAACAAAAATGAGTTAAATATAACGTAAAGGGAAAACTTGAATAAACCTACAGAAGTTATAAAGTGTGTTTTCCCTAAGAAAATATTGGTTTTATGTTAGATAATCTTATATTATATATACTGCTTTAGTGTCAACATTAATAAGTAAAGTATAGTATTAAAGTCCATCTATTCAGATATATAACACTCAATATAAATAATATGTTAAGTTTCTATTACAGATGTATGTAATTCCTTAGTAAACAAATATTTCATAATCTAGTACCGGGTAATTATAAGAGCTGAGAGTTAATGCTATACTCAATACCAATACTGTTTGTCTCGCTTATTTTTTGCTTTGTTTTAGGATTTGGGGTGCCACACCCTTCAGTGCTCTGTGTTTCCTCCTGGCTCTCCATTCAAGGGTCACTCTTGCCAGGGCTCAGGGGACCATATGTAGTGCTTCGGGTTGAACTGTCAGTTACTTTAAAGAACTACCCTACCCATTGTACAATGGCTTTGGTCTTGTCTTGCCTTTTAGAGAATCTCCTTTACTGCATCTTGCAGACTGATTTCAAGGCTATGGATTATCAAAAATTTTTGTCTGACCATGAAGCTCTGCATTATTCCTTTAAATTCGAATGACAATCTTATTGCATAGAGAATTTTGAGTAACGTATTCATTTCATTGTGTTTTTGTTCTATATCCTTCCATTCTCTTCTGGCTCATAGTTTCATTTGATCTGCTGTGAATGTTATGGGCTTTCCTTTGTATGTAAATTTATTTTGGGTTTTGATGCTTTTAATATCCTGTCTCTAATCTTTTAATTTTGTCATTCTGAGTATGATGTGACTTGGAGTATTCCTATTTGATTCCATTTTTGCTGGACTCCTCTGACCTCTTGGAACTTGGTGTCTATAGTCCTTAACATTGGGAAATTCTTATCTATGATTTATTTAATTATAGTTTCTTCAAAAATTTACTTTTTTGTTCTTCTGGACCTCATTGACTCTTATATTGTTTCTCTTGAATTCATCCTATGGTGTATTATTCATTTTTTCTTAGCTTTTTTCCCCACCCTCTGTTATTTTCCAGCAGTTTCATCTTATGACATCTCGACCTTTTCCTTAGCTGTTGTTATTCTACAACACAGAGTTTCTACTGAGTTTTTATATTACCTACCATACTCTTCATTATGCTTCCAACTTTCTTATTTGACTTTTATATTTGTGTTTTGTTTTCTACCTAAGTCATGGTTTCTTTGAGCAATTTAAACATCCTTACCATGGTGTCACTAAAGTCCCTGAGCTGGTTGGAACTAGTTCAGACTTCACTCATTGAACATTTATTTGTCATCTCCACTGGGTTAATTATGTTCCAGTTGTACTGAAGGTGAATCTTTGTAGTTAGAGCCCCCTGAAGCCCTGAGAAATTTTTTTTCCATTTCCTTCCTGTCTTTACCCAGTTATCATGCCAAGTCATGTGGGTCTGAGCTAGAATTAAAATTTTAATCAATGTACTTTCTTTTATTTTTTATTAGATACTTAACAAGAACATATTCACAATATGTCTATAGATATACAAAGAAAGTTTTAAGAAAGAAAGAACAGTGGACTACTCTAGCTTCAGTAAAATTATCATCTGTGTGGTGTTAGGAAATTATTTGTATTAGAGTTATAAGCAGATGTAATACTTTTCTCCCTAAATGTTTGTTATTTAAACCACTGACAATGACGTTGATTGTTTTCTCCTACAGATTTCCTAATTAATTTACATCACAAAGTTTTAATTGACTTCAACAGGAACTCACCATACGGAGGAACTATGTGGGATCCAAAGAAAGATCCAGACTTAGCTTTCTATAAACACAGTGTGTACTACGTCTGAGTCATGATCATTTTGTTGACTGTTTACTTTCCCTGTTGTCAACACTATAGAGCTAACACCAATGACTTGGAAGTGAGTTACAGGCTATTCTTAGTTTATTATGACCAGCTCTTGATAATTTGGGGACACAGTCCATTCTCTGTAACTGCTTTATCTTACTGTGGCCTGATTGTGGTTTTGAGCTGAAGCACTAGACCTTTTAATATAAAACTTTTATCACCATATCAAAGTTTGAACAGAAGAAAGAAAAAAGACAAAATTTATACTTTAAGCATGATAATATTTACTTTTAACTGTCTCCATTGGGAAATGATTTATGTGAACAAGGTGGTACCTTATAGTTCTTAAAATTCTGAGGTATATTGAATTTTTTAGCTAAAATTTTTAGCTGAAGTTTCAGGAGATGATAAATAATATGAGAGAAAGAGAGAGAGAGAGACAGAAACAATGGCTTCTCTTAATCATATCTAAATAACATATGCTATCTTCAACATGAACATTTAAGTAATGGAGGATATTATGAATAATCAGAAAAATAGAAATAAAAATTTTGCTTTTCTTGTTTTAGAGTCATACCTGGGGATGCTCAGAGTTATACCTGACATTTCTATTAGCTTTAGAAGGACAGGAAATGATATTGATTGAATTTGGGGCTTCATAAAGCAAATATACATATATACATACATATATGTAATTTCAAATATTGGCATTTCAACTTACACTGTCAATTATATTGTAAATTATTTAATCCTTGGCTGACTGCCTTAATTAACTTGTTTGCAAAATAACAATGTTGGGGCCAGAGTGATAGCACAGCGGTAGGGCATTTGCCTTGCACTAGGTTGACCCCGGACGGACCTGGGTTTAATCCAGGCTTTCCGTATGATTCCCAAGCCTGCCAGGAGCGTTTTCTGAGAGCAGAGGTAAGAATAACCCCTAAACACTGCCGAGTGAAACCCACTCACCCCCCAAAAATGACAATGTTATTGTATAGTATCATATCTCATTGTGATCTGATAACCCAATAACCAGTATAAAGTAATGTTAGACTTATTGTAAACCTTCATTTTTTAGAAGCTTTGCTTTCTTTTCTTTTATATAAAATACCCAGTCTTTGGCTACTTTGTATTTATGTCTTCATTTCATAATATTAGTCCTTAAAGAGTTACGGTACATAAATTTTGTGCACAAATTCATAATATATGTCCTTTCTACATAACTTTAATTCATACCTGTATTTTTCCAACCATATTGTATTTCATCATAATTCCCTGTGAACTGCTCTGTCTGTATTCTTAACTGCCCTGTTTAATACACCACCTAGCTTTAAAAAAAATTTTTTTTTGATTTTTTGGCCCACACCCGTTTGATGCTCAGGGGTTACTCCTGGCTAAGCACTTGGAAATTGCCCCTGGCTTGCGGGGACCATATGGGATGCGGGGGGATCGAACCGCGGTCCTTCCTTGGCTAGCGTTTGCAAGGCAAACACCTTACCTCTAGCGCCACCTCACCGGCCCCACCACCTAGCTTTAAACATGCTAAAATATTTTTTCAGTATTTTATAGTTTATTAAAGTATTTTGTCTTATTTGCCATGGATTCAAATTATTCCAAAAAGGATATATATTATATATTATAATATCATTTATTATATATATTATATATTATTGGTATTTGGGTCACACCTCAGCAGCACTCAGGGGTTACTCCTGGTTCTATGCTCAGAAATTGCTCCTGGCAGGCTTGGGGGACCTTATGGGATGCCGGGATTTAACCACCGTCCTTCTGCATGCAAGGCAAATACCTTACCTCCATGCTATCTCTTCGGCCAAAAAGGAAATATATTTTAAATACATCTTTCTGCAACAACTGGTAACCCTTATATGAAAAAAAAATAATGCAACCTTGTATTCTGTAAATGAAAATTATTTTAAATTAATTCTAAAATATAAATCCAGAAATCTTATTTTGAATTTCTATATCCAGCATATTAGGAATAGATAAGTGTAAAAACTTAAAAGATGATGTTCAAACTTAAATAATTAGTACATATAAAACAAAACTAATATTAGTAATCCTTAAGTAAAATCAGAATGTTTCACATTTATAATATTTCAAATCTATATAATGGGTAAAACTCAAAATACTTAAAACAAAATGTTGGTGATGGTTTACAGTAGCTATTCTCTTCCATGTTTTTAGAGTGTGAAATGTTACAATACATTTAGAAAACTGCGTGGCAATTTATATCAAGTAAAATATATATATATATACATATCAAGTAAAAATATATCTAACTTGCTATCCAGCAACTATGCTCTTTAGTAATTTTTGAAGAGAGTTATAAAAGATATTAATAACAGTTATAATAATTGTCACAAACAAGAAAAATATTTAACAATAAACAGTTAAATGAACAAATTGTGGCACAATTACATAGTGAATTTCTACTCAATAGTCAATTACTCAAACAATTAGATTGTCATAATATACAATAAGATAACTAAGCCTTAAAAACACACTAAATGAAAACAGCCAGAAACAGATGTTGAACTACTGGATTGTTTTAATTAGCTAAAGTTCAGAAATAGGCAAAATAAACTATATATCATCAGTTAGATGGTGGATAAAAACTATAATCAGGGACAAAGATGAATTCATTGAAAAATGAACAATACATTTTTCTGGAATGATAAAAACATTTTATATCTAATTTTGGTGTTGATTGCATGGATATGTTATTAATTTCTTAACTGATATCAGAGATTCAAAGAAAGCTTCCAGATAGGAATATAAGATACCATGATTTCTTATTAGTAGGTTGAATAAATAAATGCATATTTTTTCTAGCCCATAGTTCTAGAATAAGCCGCTACAAAAAGTGACTGAGAGAGCAAAGAGCAGACAAGTCACACTAGAACTTTAATTTTGGATCCCATAGCTGCACTAGACATATTCCTGTTACATCCTTTCTTTTCTTAAAAATTGATGTAGAGGTAAGGTCACTACTCCTTTTTCTCCTTAAATACTGTGATTTGGCCCAATAAGATGATTTTTATGTTAGTTTTTGAGTCACACCCAGCTGTAGCCAGGGCAGGCTCTTTGATGGAATCACTCAGGTCAGAGTACAGAGAACCATCAGGGAAGCTAGGAATCAAACCTGGGTTGACACATGCAAGGCTATTATCCTACCCACTGTACTATTCCTCCAGTCCCCAAGGTCATACTACTCCTATCTATAAATTTTTTTAAAACTAATTTTACCACCTCCTCTTATCTTTTTAATATACTTTACTCCAACTTCTCCTTAACCTTAAAGATATTATTAGTTCCTTCAATTATAACAGTAATAAAAAAAATCTCACTTATAAATGCTCTCCATAAAAGATCATCAAGAGTAAATTGGTGGGGCTGAAGAGATAGCATAGAGGTAGGACATTTGCCTTACATGGAGAAGGATGGTAGTTCGAATCATTGCATCCCATTTGATCCCCCCGCTCCTGCCAGGAGCAATTTCTGAGCCTAGAGCCAGGAGTAAGCCCTGAGCACTGCAGGGTGTGACCCAAAAACCAAAAAAAATAAAAATAAAAAGAGTAAATTGGAAGCCAAAGAAGAGATTATATCTGTGGTATAAAGGCAGCATGAGATTCAGATGGATATTGAACCAGATTTTTTGTAAAAGTTGCAAATGGTATCTCTGTTTAGCTTCAATTTTATTTTGTAATAGGAGATATAGGTTACTTATAAAATAGGTAAAATGTTAAATATCAGTTAAAATCCTAGTGACTAGATCCTTACTATATTTTTCTTCCATCATCTTTCCTTTTCATTTCTCTTTAGTATGTCCAGGAAAAGACAGAGAAAATGACCCACATTTATCTTCATATACTTTAATAAATTCTATCATATCCTAAAAATCAATTTATATATATATTGTACAAAATATGGAATAAATACTATGTAAGGTTATAATAAGTTTGACATTAATTTTATACATTGTTGCCCTTTGGTCAGATCAAAGCATAGCAGAGGTTTTAATTATAGGATCAAACCAAGCTTTAATTATAAATTAAATGTCTTTAACAGCCTGTTTAAAATTCTTTTAATAGTACTACCTTTATCTTATAAAAAGCAATGATAAGGAGTATTTTATACATTTGTTTGATTGCAGTGAATGTACCTAATTCATGTTGACATCAGTAAAGATTAGTTCCTTTTCTTTTTATAATTTTATTGTATTAAAGCCATTGTAATCTACCAAGTCTTTCATAATTGAATTTCAGATATTCAGTGAACAGGTCCATTCCCACCATCAGTGTTGACCTCCCTCCACCGGAGTGTATCCTATACTACCACCCTTTGCTCAGATGCATTGGGGGAGAAAAATGGACGTAACTAAATATCCAAGCCAAAGTCAACAACAATAGAATCAAGAGACCTAAACTTTAACAATCTAAACTTAATGGGTCTGTTTTATTGGCAGTCAATGGGTAAAGGGTGGTGGTATAGTTCCTTTTCATATGCTTTATCTTTGGACTATGTATGCCAACTTTTCTCCTCAGCCTCCAACCCATATTTTTTTTCTCATTTTCAACCAAGAAATAAAATATAAAAATATGAGGGAAATGGAGAGCCTGTTTAGAGTACAGGCGGGGGTCGGGTGGGGAGGAGGGAGACTTGGGACATTGGTGATGGGAATGTTGCACTGGTGATGGGTGATGTTCTTTACATGACTGAAACCCAAACACAATCATGTATGTAATCAAGGTGTTTAAATAAAAAAAAAAGAAAAGAAAGAAACAATAAAATAAATAAATAAATAAAAATATTGGCAATGGAAATTGAAATATCATATTTAGGAAGTATACATGCATTTTTATACAAGTAAATTAAATGAATTAGTGGGGAGAAGAAATGAGCAAAAAAAGTGAAAGAAAGCGCTCAAAACCTGTTTCTTCTCTGAGCTTTGAATCATAAGGAAAATAACTGCATATTATTATTATAGTTAGAATTTTCTACTTTATTTAAATCAGTTTTCAAGTATCTAAATAGTAGTAATATCTATTTTATTCAATTTTAAATATTACTGTAAAAGACTTAATTCACTTTGTCACTATAAAAATTAACAAAAACTATTATCATAGATAAAGCAAAAACAATTAAAATATTTTAGTATTTGTATAATTTGTATCACATGAATTTTTATTCATTATTGATTTAACTCAACTATATTATATAGCACTATTATAGAATATTTTTAGATAAATGGGTATGAGAAATAAATTAAATATTGAAGTTTAGGTACTCATTATAATGTCAAAGCACAGACAATGAATAATCAAAGAAATAATTATAAATAGTAACTTAAAGTTGCTAAGACTGTAATAAAAATGAATTAAAGGAATGAAAGGTATTGAGGCTGCTGTGCTTAAGACCAGAAAGGGCTGGAGAGAAAGTACAGTGGATAGAGGGCATTTACAGCTTCAATCCTACCTTCTTCATATGGTCATCTGAATCCACTAGGAAAAAATGTCTAAGCACAGAGCCAGGATTAACCACTGATTACCACCAGGTATAGTCTCAAAACAAAAATAAACAAAAAAAGTCATAAAAGTTCTCTCTGAGAATAAGTTTGAGCTTGGGTAAATAATGAGGAAGAAAATTTCAAGGTAGAATAAATAGAAAATGAAAAAAAATTGAGGTTTGAATTATTTGGGAGCTTTTTATGCTTCTTTAAAAGTCATTAAAAATTAAGAATATTGTACAACTAACGTGAATGTGAACCTAAATGATCTATGAAGATGGGACCATTACAAAAATATCTAATCACCTGAACTAAACTACACAAAATAGACTAAAACTTTTTCAGAATCCAAGTTTCTAATCTATAATATATCACATCTAAAAGGAATATAATATCTATGTGTTCTCAAAGATATTTGGTAAATTATTTAATATAGTGACTTGTGTTACATTTTGTTGTTTATCTTTTTGTATCATTTGATGAAGTATTCAGAAGAATATAAAGATAAAAGAGTTTTGTTCACCTATCCTCCTCTGCTTCCACTCCTAACTTCCTTTCTTACATTCTACAGAGACAACTGTGACATTCTGCTTAGATAAGGAAATGATGTGTCTTCTACCACCCACTTAGCAATGCTTTGATTGGTCATGCTTGTTTTTCTCTCACCCTCACCCCCATCTCTAGTCCTGCCCACCTAGTATGAGAACATAGAAACTCAATTTGAAGCATACTATAAGTGGTCCCAAGAATTCACCTTGATTATCCTTGGTGGGTATATTGTGATATTTTTCATTGTACTGAATTGAGTTCAGTTGGCTTTTTCATAAATATTGCAAAATACAGTTTGTAGTCTTATAAAGATAGGTTGATTCATAGAACTAAATAAATTCAGAAAGTCACCATTATTTTTCCAGCATTGACATCAGTCTCTAGTTTGATACATGCTAGGAGTTGAGTTGGCTAAGTTGTTTCTAGAAGTATCTCATTTTAACACACATAACTGATGATTTTTATAATAATTATCATTAGTGGTAGTTGAATAAGAATGACTGTTCATTTTTATCATAAGTCATTCTTCAGAGACTCATTTTCAGTAGTCAAGATGTCATAATTTATTTTATTTTATTTTTTTGTCCCCCAATTCTCAATACAGACCAGGCAAAGGGCATGGATTGAGTTGTAGATGGGGTGCATTTACTGTACCTCCTCTTTCTATACAGTCAGTGTAAAGAAAACAGCTATTGGTAAGAATTGGGAGGCCTTATCTTTTATTTTATTTTGATTATATATATAGATATAGATACATAAAATCCTTCACCAGTGCAACATTCCCATGACCAATAAACCAAGTGTCCTTCCTCCCCACCCCACACATAATTTATTTAAAAAAAAACTTGATTGACAAAAAAGTAAGAACCCCTCAAACACAAAAAGAAGTAATTGTAGTTGGGTGTAGCATGGATTAGAAATATGATAAGAAATTTGAAAAAGGATATGATGTCATTCATCTCTTTAGGAAAACATTGCTCTCTCTTAGAGTTAGAGCTTCAGGCAAAGGATATGGAAAGGCGGGGAACATGGATCAGTTCCAGAGGAGAGTATAGGTCATGGAGAATGAATGAGTCAACTGGCATTAAGAGGGCCTGTAGTGAAGGACTGGAGGAGGAAAGAAGAAAGGAGGTAGTGGAGCCTTTGAACATTCTCCTTAGTGTGCTAAGGGAGTGACTGATTTTTCCCGACAAAGCACAGTCAGACAGCAGCTTGGCTTTTCTAAAGAATCTGACATTAAAGTCGGGAAAGTAATAAAAATAATAGAACTTTTAAAAAGTAACATCACTACAATAGAACATTGTAAATTAGCAGTATTTTAGTTTATTTTAAAAGGTTAGAGAAATCATAAGAAATCATTTCTTGAAAAGCAGAATACTCTAAAACTTGGTGACATTTAGCTATACTAAAAGAAGCTGAGATGATTCTAACTTTCTTATTTAAGAAATCACAGTAATTTTTAACATAATCTATATAAGATATATTAATTTCCCAAGGGATTGACAGAAGTGAGAGTTATCATAATTTCTGTGAATATAAACTTCTGAACCTTAAGTCTGTAGCATTTATAATTAGCATGTGTCTTGTGTGTCTATGTGTCAAATGGGGGCACACAGTGATTTGGTCCACATTCTGCATCTCTCAGGGTTTATTACTAGCTCCCTGCTCAGGAATCATTCTTGATGAGGCTCCAGGAACTAAGTGGAATGCTGAGAATTAAATTAGAGTAAGCATGTGCTAGGTTAGCATCTTAAACCTGTGTATCTAGCT
This sequence comes from Suncus etruscus, assembly GCF_024139225.1. Lineage (NCBI taxonomy): Eukaryota > Metazoa > Chordata > Mammalia > Eulipotyphla > Soricidae > Suncus > Suncus etruscus. The sequence goes on along the minus strand of NC_064863.1, from coordinate 63,362,588 downwards.
TCATTTGTCAGTCTGCTTTGTTTTTGTTTGTTTGTTAGTTTTAACACACTGAGCAGTGCCAGGGGTCAAACCTAGGTCAGCCACTTGCAAGATAAAACATCTTACCCACTATACTATAGCTCAGGACTCTGTCCAAATCTTATGTCATATATCTTATTTTTTTTTGTTTGTTTGTTTTTTTTGTTTTTTGTTTTATTGGTCCACACCCGTTTGATGCTCAGGGGTTACTCCTGGCTAAGCGCTCAGAAATTGCCCCTGGCTTGGAGAGACCATATGGGACTCCTCTAGGGGATAGAACCGAGGTCCTTCCTTGGCTAGCGCTTGCAAGGCAGACACCTTACCTCTAGCGCCACCTCGCCGGCCCCCATATATCTTTTTTGTTTTTTGTTTGTTTATTTGTTTGTTTGTTTTTTGGGGGGGCATACCTGGTGGTGCTCAGAGGTTACTCCTGACTGTGCACTCAGAAATCGCTCCTGGTTTGGGGGACCATATGGGAAACTGGGGAATCGAACTGAAGTCCCTCCTAGGCTAGCAGCGGTAAGGCAGACTTCTTACCACTCCGTGCTGTAGCAGGTCAGCCCCTGAAGAGGTTGACTGATGGAGGGATGGAGAATGAGGCCCTTTTCTTCCAGCTCGGAGCACGCGTCTGCCACCCTGTCTAGCCCACGGTTCTGAGGTGAAACGGCGGGTAAACAGCTCGCAGACAATCAGGCTCGTGGAAATATTTGCTTTATTCGGATGGACAAAACTGAAGTCCAAAGACTCAGATTCAGTTCCAGCCAGCAAAAAGCCCCCGCTTTCCACAGACCCTTGCTCTTATACTCCAGAGTCAGGTCCCACCCCATGGTGGGATCAGATACCAACCAATGGTGAAAGCAGAATTAGGTCCTACCCTAGGGTGGGGGCAGAATGCCAGGTCACACCCTAGGGTAGGGCACAATCACCAATCAGTTTAGGGTGAGTAACATAGTAATCCCCCAAAATATTTACATACACAACACGTGCCACCGCTCAAGCCCCCTTATGTCATATTTTGTTATATTATATTTAAACAACTAATACTAAATTTTTAAGTTTATATTAGCACTTATTATCACAAGTGTAAAAGTTCTTCATAAGAATTTTATACTTAACCCTTTGCATTTTATGTAACATATCAAACTATTAAGCAATAGTATGTCATACTGTGGTTAAATGCTATGTGCCAACACAAAGAAATAAAGATATTATGGGACCAGAGCCATAGTACAGCAGGTAGGACACTTGCTTTGCATACAGCCAGGCTGGCCTCGGTTCATTCCCTGAGTGCAGAACTAGAAATAACTCTTGAGCACAACTCTGTGGCCCAAAATAAATTAAAAAATTATATTATTACAATATTATTTTAAGCCTCTCAAAAATTTTTTTCGGTTTTCGGGTCACACTCAGTCCAATAATTTATCTATTTCTTCTTTGTGTGTGTGTGGCATAAAGATTTTCAAAGTAATCTCTAATTTTTCTATGCATTATTATTATCTGTTGTGACAGTCCCCTTTCATTTCTGATTTGATTTATTGAAGCTCTTTTTTCTTTCTCTTTGTGTGTTTTGATAATGGTTATATATCTATTTTATTTTTAAAGAAACAACTCTTTCTTTGATCTTTTGGATTGTTTGGAGGACTTTCAGTTTATTAATTTAGAGTAGTCTACTTTTATTTCTTTCCTCCTACCTGCTTTTGACTCGTTTTCTTTGTAATTTTTTAATTTTTTAAGCTGTGCCATTAAATAATTAATATATGACCTTTTTTCTTCCTGATGAGATATCAATTTTATTCTTAATACCACTTTTTCTGAGTCCTCATACTCATTATTTCCAGGAATCCTTAATTTCCTCTCTGATCCACAGTTGTTTGGTAGTGAACTATTTATTTCCAGGTGTTAAACTTATTTCTCTGTTTCTGATTGAAACTCACTTCTACTTTCAGTGCATCATAATCTGAGAAAATAATTGATTCAATTTATCTCCTCTTCATTTTGTAACCCAGCATGTGATTTATCTTGGAGAATATTCCATATACACTGGTGAAGAAGGTGTATTTAGATTTTGGAGGGCAAATTATCCTCTATATATCTACTCACACCCTTTTTTTACATTTTTTCCTTCAAAACTAGTATTTTCATGTAATTTTTCAAGAGAGTGACAGAACATCATTAAAGTCTATGCCTACTATTGTGTTGCTATTGGTGTCTTCAAATCTATTAGTGGCTGTTTTAAGTATTTTGTTGAACCATGATTTGGGTGTATTTATGTTTAGAAATGTGATTTTCCCCTGATATAGATATAATTTCATTGATTAGTAAGAAGTGATTCTCTTTGCCTATTATAATCCTTTTAAACCTAACTTCTATATTGGCTAATATAAGTGTGACCACTCCAGCTTTTATAGGGACTTGTTTGCTTGAAGGTTGTCTTTGAATTTGAATTTCTGACTCTTCAGATGTGTTTCTTGTGTTAAATCTGCTGTAAATCTGTTGCTTCTTTGTATGTAATTTTCATTTTTGAACTTGCTGCTTTTAGCACTCTATATCTATCTCTGGTTATCATAATTGTAATTAGGATGTACCTTGGGGTGTTTTGTTTTAGCTTCTTTTATTTGTTACTCTATGGGCATCCAAGATGTGGGTTCATGCACTCTGCAGCTCTGGGAACTCAGCAAAGTTGTCTTTGACTGTTGCTCTTCCAAGGGGTTTTTCTCCGGTCTCTCTGGATCCCCAATGATTCTTATGTCTTTTCTATTGAATTTATTCCAAATTCTATTATTGTTTGTTCATTTACTTTTATGATTTATAAATAAACAAACATCTTTTGTTTATTTTGAGTATTTTGTCCTATCTTCTATTGTTATCTGAATGTTTTCTGAACTTCATCTTTAAGCTCACTGATTCTACCTCAGCTAGTAAGACCTTCCAATTAATTTTCCATTTTGCTTACCTAGTTTTTCAGTGTAACTCTTCTGTTTGTATTTCTCTAATTTCCATATCCTCTTGTGTCCTATTTGAGGTTGTTGAACATTCTAAGCATTTCCACTCTGAAATCCATTTCAGAGAGTTTTTATAGGGGATTAGTACTGATTGAGTCTACTAAATTAAAGTCTTTACCCACAAGTCATGGTGGGGTTTTGCTGTATTTTCTTATGGCTCCTTTTGGTCTCAAGGTGCTTCTGAACTATGTCACTATCAATCTCCTCCACTGCTAGGGAGGTCTAGGGGAATTTATATGGGTGAGATATTATCTTGTGGCTGCCTAGGCTTCAGTCTGCTTGGCCTCTGACCTGTTTAGATGGGTAGGCTGCAGTCCCCTGTTTTGTTAGGGTGTCTCTTGCTCGTCCACTGCATATCTTGCACTCACAATGGATCTATAGTTGCAGGTCTAGGTATTTTTTATTTTTACTGAAATTCACTTCTGCACATCACAATAAGCTGTTAGTTACTTTTATTACTCACTCCATTGGACATAGAATCATTTCTACCAATAAATAGGTTTATTTTTTAAATGTTTACTTATTTACTTATTTATTTAGTACTTGTTTCCTGCACGAATTTGGAGTAGACCATGACTGGTATTCAGCTTATTCATATTACTCTCATCTAAAATACTTCTATTTTTATGAGTTTTTTTTGTTTTGTTTTGTTTTTGATTTTTGATTTTTGGATCACACCCACCCAGCAGCACTCAGTGGTTACTCCTGGCTCTATCCTCAGAAATCACTCCTGGCAGGGCCAAGGGGACCATATGAGGTGCCGGGATTCGAACCATCGTCCTTCTGCATGCAAGGCAAATGCCCTACCTCCATGCTATCTTTCTGGCCCCTATTTTTATGTTTTCTTTATTGAGAAATAACTGGATGTGCTCAGGGTATCACATGGAAAGCCAGAGATTAAACTTGTGTCAGTCTTGTGCAAGGAAAATACCTTACCTGCTCTACTATCTCTCCAGCCAGATCTGTTTGGTTGTTTTCTCTTTTACTATAGATACCCAGCAGCAAATCCACTGCTCAGAACATAATAAACACTCAATGCCTTTGCTTAATAACTAAGAGAATTGTGGGGTTATGAGATTGATCATTTTCATCTCACTCAGTATACGCCTTGTTTACTCATTGGTTGGCATTAGCTTTGACTGTAGCATCTTGGATTGGTGTTGAGACCAGCTGGTCCCACCTTCCAGGTGTAAAGTTTGCCCTCAGATTAAATTCCTTATTGGAGAGGAAGTAGCTCCTTATGTTTCCAGAATTCCTTGGAGTTGGCTGCTTTTCTAAGAGTTAAGGGTACATGGGGAAACTCCTCAAAATATTCTTTTCTCTCTTCGTGTGTGTGTGTGTGTGTGTGTGTGTGTGTGTGTGTGTGTGTGTGTGTGTTATTTTCCACACTGCCATCTGATTCCAGACCTGCATCTTTCCAGTGGTCTGGTGTTGGAGCCTGAAGACTTAATTCAATATAAAGGTGCCAGATTTGGGAGCCAGTTGTAAAATAAAATTTTATATAAAGTCCACGAGTTGGGTGAGGCTGCCCCAGGCACCATGCTCCTAACACCATAAACTGATGGGTCTGATGAAGCAGGGTAGTGGTTAATAATAATACCCAGCAATCAAAAAAGATGTTTATTAGAATCATCTCACTTTATTTCTCATGGCCTTCCTTTGCCATGTGCAGCCTATCTGCCATGCTCATTCTCTCCTGCCCTGTGCTACCTATCTGCCATGTGCTTTTTCTCCTCCAGCCTAATGCCAGCACTTTTTCTTTATTCTACAGACAACCACCCACCAAGGTGGGAGAAGGCCCTGTAATCCAGGTGGACTTTTACATATCAAAAGAGAGGTTAGGGAAACTGGAAATTGAGGGAAGGGTTACAAAGAATAACAAAGTCACCTATCAAATCAATTATCAATAAATGTTATGCAGACTCTTTTTAAACTCTTGCTCATGTATAAAGCATTATCATAGTGGTTTATTATTGAAGTTTGAAAAAATGCCATATTGTTGAGATCTAGATTTTGGGGTGTTCTTTCTGATTTTCCTCAATCTGTTATTAAACATTATCAGGTGATTACCATTACATATCAAAGTCTATATAGAAGCAAAAACTTTGGAAAAAAGAAGTCTAAGTTTCTATTCACTTTTTCCACTTTCAAACAAATTCATGCTCTACCATATTGGTCAATTTTATTTTTAAGTGTTGATGAAAATGCTGCCAATTATTCTAAACTACTAAATATTATTCCTGATGTTTCTTATAAACCATAAGGCAATTCTGAAAGTTTCTGATTACTTTTTGGCATGTTTTCTAGTTTAAGTAAAACAAGTCATAATTGGGTCTAATCTAAAATAAGCATAAAACATAAAGTATTGAAATCCCACTATAGTTTTAAAAGTATCTCATAGAAATTAACCATAATGATCAAAACAGCATGATATTAAAACAAAGACCAGCTTTCAGAACAATGAGTCAGAATAAAATATCCAGAAATAAATGTCAAAGTATATGGACAATTAATCTTTAACAAAGGAGCCAAGAACATGAAGTGGAATAAAGGCTCCTCTTCAACAAATAATGTTGGGACCATTGAATAACCATAAGTATAAAAATTAAAGCTGGACCAATGTCTTACATCTTAAATATAAGTCAATTCAAAGTGGATCATATACCTTGAGATCAGACCTAAATCCATAAAGCACTTTGAGGAAAACTCAGGAAGAACATCCCAAAAATTTAGACCTCAACAATATAATGCCAATGGCAAGGGCTGTAGAATAAAATTCGAATAAAAGGTATATCAAACTAAAAACCTTCTGTATGTCGAAAGAAACAGGCTAAAACTAAAAGCTGGGGCCGGAGAGATAGCATGAAGGTAAGGCATTTGCCCTTCATGCAGAATGACAGTGGTTCGAATCCTGTCATCCCATATTGGTCCCCCAGGTCTGCCAGGGGCAATTTCTGAGCATAGAGCCAGGAGTAACCCCTGAGCACTGCCAGGTGTGATCCAAAAACCAAAAATAAATAAATAAATAAATAAAATTAAAAGCTGAATGGAAGAAAATATTTTCATTTAGTACATAAGATAAATAATTGATATCTAAGATACACAAAGTACTCACAAAGGATAACCCCACAAAACCTAGAAACCCCATCAAAATTGGTGATATACTTGGGAGAAACTATTCACCCAATACCCATCAGATAAGGGGCTAATATCCAAAAATATATAAGGCACTGACAGAACTTTACAAGAAAAAAAATCTAATCCCATCAAAAAATGAGGAAAAGAAATGAACAGACTGACAAAAAAAGAATTACAAATGGCTAATAGGCACATGAAAAAATGCTCCACATCACTAATCATCAGGGAGATGCAAATCAAAACAACTATGAGGTACCATCTCATGCCACAAAGATTGGCACACATTAAAAAGTATGAGAACACACAGTGTTGGCGGGGATGTGGAGAAAAGGGAACTCTTATTCACTGCTGGTGGGAATGCCGTATGGTCCAACCTTTGTGGAAAGCAATATGGAGATTTCTTCAAAAGCTGGAAGTTAAGCTTCCATATGATCCAGCTATACCACTCCTAGGGATATATCCTAGTAACACAAAAATACAATACAAAATCTGTTTCTCACACCTATATTTATTGCAGCCTTGTTTACAATAGCCAGACTCTGGAAACAGCCTAGATGCCCCTTAATGAATGGCTAAAGAAACTATGGTACATATACACAATGGAATATTATGCAGCCATCAGAAGAGATGAAGTCATGAAATTTCCTATACATGGATGTATATGGAATCTATTATGCTGAGTGAAATAAGTCAGAGGAAGAGAGATAAACACAGAATGGTCTCACTCATCTATGGGTTTTGAGAAAAATGAAAAACATTTGTGTAATGATTCTCAGAGACAAAATAGAGGAGGACTGGTGGGTCCAGCTCCCAACATGAAGCTCACCACAGGGATAGTTTAGTGCAGTCACAGAAATAATTACACTGAGAACTATCATAACAAAATCTGACTGAATGAGGGAAGTAGAAAGCCTGTCTAGAGTACAGGCCTGTGTGGGATGGGGAGGAAGGACACTTGGGATATTGGTCATGGGAATGTTGCACTCGTGAAGGATTTTTTTTGTGTGTATATATATATGTACATATATATATGTGTATATATATAAATCAAAAAAAGAAAAGAAAATATAAGGCCTCCCAATTCTTACCACAGGTTGTGTTCTTTACACTGACTTTATAGAAAGAGGAGGTACAGTAAATGCACCCCATATACAACCTCAACCCAGTCCCTTTGCCTGGTCTGTATTGTGAATGGGGGGACAAAAAAAATTGGAATATACTTTTCTCAAAACATATGTGAACTAGCAGCTGAGAACTGGAAATCTCAGGAGAAGAGGGTGGACCAAGCACCTGCCCTGCCAAAGCCACAGCTGTTGCATCCATCGCTTATAATTACCACTTTACCTTTAGCTCTGCTTCATCACTTATCTAAGATTTTCTGCAGACACTAATCTGACTAAACCCCAGGTATGCTGGTATTTGGGTTGATATCCTAGAATTTTTTTTTTTTTGGAGTAGTATGGGCACACTCTTTACTCCCCATTTTCTCATAGATCTAGAAGACCTGGCAGCTGAGAACACATCCCACAAAATCCACAGTGTCAGTAATAATGCTTTGAATTTCCTGAGAGCAAGGCTGCAAATGAGACTGTGAGACTTCATTTGTTTAATAATATCATCCCCATAGGAACAAATCAATTTAGATGCCACTTGTAGCTGAGGCCACTTTTGCAGATGCCTTAATGACCTAATTGGAGACAAAATAATTTTCACAAAATTGCTTGTCTCTGTACTATTTCTTTCTTCTCTTTCTTTTTAGTTTTCTTTTTTCTTATTTTTTAATACTTTTACTATCACTTTTATGGAAAAGGTGTATTATGGTCAACTATCAACTACTTGATGCATGGTCTTTAAATAAAGTAAATTTTAATTAAAAATGGGGCAAGTAAATGAACAAACACCTTTCTGAGGAAGACCAACAGATGGCTAAAAGGCACATAAAAATGCTCATCATTGTTTATCATCAGACTAAGCCAAATCAAGATGACAATGAAATATCATCTTACACCAGTGAGAATGCCACATATAAAAATTATTGGGAACAATTTAATTTGGTATTGATGTTGTGAAAAGAGAATTACTGCTTGTGGGAATGCTGTCTGGTCAGCCTCCATGGAAAACAGTTTGTAGTTTTATAATTGAACTTATAGTTGCTCCAGCAGTCCTGCTTTGGGTTATCTCCCCAAGACAAAAAAAAAAAAAAAAAACAGATATTCATCAAAGAGGATATAAGCACACCACTATTTATTGCAGAACTCAGAACAATAGCTAAGAGTTGGAGTCAACTTGGGTGTCCAACAAAAGATGAATAGGTCATACAATTGTAATATATGTAAAATAAAATACTACATAGCTATAATACATGATGCGATCATTCAATTTGCTGCAACAAGGATGGAACTGAAAGGGATTATGTTAAATGAAATAAACCAGAGAAAAAAGAATAAATACAGGGTAATATCATTTATGTGTGGTATTTAGAATAACTGCATGAAGATATTCAATGATGGATATTAAATGATGGATATCAAGAACACTCTAGGTCCCAAAGTATAGTAAAGGAAATTGGAGTAGAAGAAAAATAAATATGAAAGGATTAGGGCAAGTGCCAAAGGGTTTCAGGTGCATTTGGTGGTATTAAGAAAGGACAGAATTTGGGGCCAGAGTGGTGGCGCTAGAGGTAAGGTGTATGCTTCGATCCCCCGGCATCCCTTGGTCCCCCAAGCCAGGAGCAACTTCTGAGCGCATAGCCAAAAGTAACCCCTGAGCGTTACCAGGTGTGGCCCAAAAACCAAAAAAAAAAAAAGGACAGAATTAAATATCCAAGTCAGAGTCAACAACAATGAAACCATGGGATCCAAACTTTAACTACTATTACCAAAATTATAAACAAGCCTGCTACAATGGTAGGCTTAGGCTGTGGGTGCTGGCATGGTATAGACTCCGGAAATATTGGAAGAGGGAGGTTGACATTGGAAGTGGGACTGGTGCTGAAACATTTTATATCTAAAACCCAATTATGAATAACTTTAAATAACAATGATTTAAATAAAAAATTTAAATAAATAGTAATTATAAGTAAAATCCTATGGTACATAATATACTTATTTATGTTTGTGACTCACTTGTCATTTATGTATGTCTTTAGAGGCCCAATGGACTTTCACACAAACAGAATTTTGGCCTTTTACTCAGTTCAACAAAGTTGAATGATTTCCTGTTAATCAAGATTTCAAAACGTCAGCTGACATTTACTTTAGACAAGAAAAGGATATTTAGAAGAGCCCAGATCAACATCTGGAATGCCTAAGAAGATAAAAGGAATTTATATCCTATATAATAGTACAAATTAAATAGAACAATATTAGTGCAATAATAACGTGTACAATAATAGTACAGATTCAGTAGTTAAATCTGGTGTTCTTATTGAAGTTTCTTCATCATAATGAATACCAGGAGGTCAGAGAAAACAAACTCATCCAATCATGTCAGGACCTGTTTAAACTTAACATTGAATGTGCCAGGTAGCTGTCAACTATGAATCTTGCATGTTAGACAGACCTTCATATTTAATTATTACTGTGCAATTTAAAATATGTCATAGAATTGGAATAATAAAGTGATGTACTAATTTGACTTATGAGGTCTTAAAACCATATTTAAAAAATAAAATAAAATAATGCATGTACAGTTAAATTTGCTGATTGCTGTGCCTATTGATGTAAAGTTTACCTTGTTTTATTAAATTTTACAAATGCTCAAATTAAAAGAGAATGACATTAAATTTAATGAATTCGGGAAAATTCTCAATATATAAGTGCCTAAGATTTAAGGAGAAATAAGATCTATGAGAGCTCTCAAGTAGAAAAAGCTTTGTAGACAATATGAGTGTTTTAAATCTTTAAGTCTGAAATCTTGTTATCCATATAAATTGAAACCTATTTTATGAATAAATAATTGACTCATAAATATTTTTAGGAATAAAATAGGGTAACTAATGAGTTACTATTAGTAAAACTTGAACACTAAAATATATTCTTTAAAACATTAAGCTTTCTAGAAACTTCAGAAGTATTCATGGGGTAAAATGGCTGTATCTCAGCAACACTGTTACTACATGTTAGTTTTGGATGATTCATTTATTCAGCACATCACTTGAGTCCACAATGTACTGTATCCATTAAGAGAGACAAAAATAAAAAAGCACAATGATCTTGTGAATTGAATCAAAAATTTAGTAAGGATAAATTTTAGTTTTTTAATTTTTTGGAGAGTAAATTATTTTTACTCTTTTTGAGATATCATGGTTGCCAGTAGAATTAATATTATTGCTTTCTGTTTACAATGCTACTGGGCCACATCCACTATCAAAGTAACAATATTCCTGCACCCTTGGCTTTAAGTCTATTCTCTGGTACCTTTAGCCATTTCCATTTAGATAAAAATAATTCCATTAAAATATTTGAATTATAATAAATGTTAAGGATATAAATTATGATGAATTTCAAAAAATATTATAGCAAAAGGCAAGAAATGTATAAAGTTACAAAAGGTTTTGAGAGAAAATGGCAATTCTACTAATATATAAAGAATAAGAGAATGCCAGGGTGAGAAGGTAGTGGAAAAGTTCTGCTAGAGAATTTATCATAAATTTAGCTTTAAATTTTTTAAGTTAATAGAAGAGCTGATGAAGAAGAGCATGATGGGAAGTCAGAGGACGCTGGACCATGCAAACCCTGGGGGTCTTTCATCTCAGGAAAAGGATGACCAGCTATTAAAGGGATATAAGTAGAGGAATAAAATGATCTGATAACTCCTGTCTTCATTAGAGGAAATAAATTGGGATATGATAATATCAGAAGCAGAAGGATTTTCTTAAAACATATAAATATAAATTTACCTTAACATATTCTTTTGGTCTAAGCAGTTATGCTGGAGCTCGAGAGTGTTAGACAAATTGAGGTTTATATTTTACCAGTTGTTATTCTAATTTTCTTTTATGCCATTTCAAAACTTGCTGGTTAGGCAACTAAGAAATATGTGTTCTGAAGCCGGAGAGGTGGCGCTAGATGTAAGGTGTCTGCCTTGCAAGCGCTAGCCAAGGAAGGATCGTGGTTCGATCCCCCATGTCCCATATGGTCTCCCCCAAGCCAGGGGCGATTTCTGAGTGCTTAGCCAGGAGTAATCCCTGAGCATCAAATGGGTATGCCCCCCCCCAAAAAAAGAAATATGTGTTCTGGCTATTTATAACAATAATTTGTTAAGATACATTACTGTTGTCCAGGAACTGGAAACAGAGCAATGAAAAAACACAAGAATATATTGTTTTCATCCAGCACCCTATATATAGTTGTCTGCTCAAGCACAGTACCAAGAGAAGACTCTAATAACCATAATGTGGTCCAAAAATTAAAAGTGAAATGAATGAAACAAAAAAACTTTCTCTCATCCACCTTACATTTTAATAGAAGAAAAGTATAAACAAATAAGCAAATAAATATATAATATATTTGAAGAAAGATACATCGAAGAGATAAAAAATTAAAGGAGTCTAGTATGATAGTATAAGTTAGGATATTCAGAAAGATCTTTCAAGTGACATATTTTTAGCAAAATCAGAAGTAAGCCATAAAATCTGAATAATATGTTAGATATAATGACGTAATTAACAACAAGGATCCTAAGATGTGTAATATTCTTTTTTTAAATTGCAAGTTACTTTATTTAAAGACAGTGTTTTACATAGTTGCATACATTTATTACTGCCCTTCTTGTTTCAGTCTCACCACCACTGTAAAATTCCCTCCACCATTGTCCTCTAATTTCCATCCATTTCCAATTCTGCCTTTTTGGCAAGCATAAAACAATATACTTTATTGTACTTGCTTACAGATAAGTGGTAATAAAATTATATTTTAAAAGCCTAGAAAAAGAAAATTCGTGAGAATCATTGTATCTTTCAAATAGTTCATTAAGTCAGTCAGGATTTTTTAACTATTTGTTGCAAATTGATCTTTTTTTATTTGTTTCATTTCTAAATAGTAGGTGGCTTTGAATCCACATTGATGTATAAATTGGTGTGTTCCTACTGAGATGACAGTATTGAAAAATTTGGAGTTGTTGCAAAGCGAGATATTTCAGTACTTCTAGGATGTGGTTTCAGCTGCCAGGCCTTCTGAAAGTAGTAGAAGGTAGGAGATGGTTTCTGCACTCACTCCAAAAAAAGTCCTGATGCACTCACTCCAAAAAAGTCCCAAATACCAGCATACCTGTACTTTTTGTTAGTTAGGCGCCTCTAGTTAAGTGGTGGAGCTGGGCCATCAGCGAAGCGGCAATTATGGGTAGTGGGTGTAGCTGACAAACCTTGTTTCCCATGCTTTCCTGTTTCAGCTTTTAGGCCATTATACCCATGATTTATTATGAGAATTAGAGTGAGTCTATGTAGCTGGCTAAATGCAGACTTGGTGACTGTGTGGTGTTATTTTTGATATTGCCAAGAAACAGCCTGGAATTTTGTTAAAACTGTTTAATGTACTTATATTACCATTACAGCCAGTATAGTTTCAGCAACATCATCATCATCAACAGCAGCAACAGCATCACACAATTCTCATCTAACTTTGGAAAATCATCTTAAAGGCTTCATAAGACACGTTATTGCTATAGTGTCATTTAATATAATCTTGAGTACTATATAACTTAGAGTTCAGAAAATCTTACTTGTTAATATCTTCTTGATTTTAAAGCATGTTAGTATTAAAATTTAGAAAAGAAGGGTCCAAGGATATGATTCAGTGGTCTACTATGTTCCTTGAAAGTATAATGTGTTTCTTGACACATACCCTATAAATATAGTATATACTTTTATACACATAATATAGTATGCTATAATATATTTGTATATTATATATAAAATATAATATATCTAATATATGATATATAATATACTTATATATAATATAGTATAAATGAATATATCTATATATAAATATATAAGTTAATATAGTATATGTGTTTATATAGTATAGTATATTTATGTTGCAAGTCAGCCCCTGAAGAGGTTGACTGATGGAGGGATGGAGGATGAGGCCTTTCTCTTCCAGCTCGGAGCACGTGTCTGCCACCCTGTCCAGCCAACAGTTCTGAGGTGAAATGGTGGGTAAACAGCTCGCAGACAGTCAGGCTTGTGGAAATAGTAGCTTTATTCGGAGGACAAGACTGAAGTCCAAAGCCTCAGCATCAGTTCCAGCCAAAAGCCCCTCGCCTTCCACAGACCCTTGTTTTTATCCCCCAGAATCAGGTACCACCCAATAGTGGGATCAGATACCACCCAATGGTGAAAGCAGAATCAGGTACTACCCTAGGGTGGGGGCAGAATGCCAGGTCACACCCTAGGGTAGGGCACAATCACTGATCAGGGTAGGGTCAGTAACATAATAATCCCCTAAAATATTTACATACACAACATATTTATATAAATAATATAGTATATACTTTTATACACATAATATAGGTATTCCTTGACACATACCTATTAATTTAGAAAGTGATATAATGTTAAAGCAACTATTTACAGTCATGAGTACAAATAATAATGAATTAAAATATTCAATAAAATGTCTATTTCTTTATCAAAATTAGATCTTTAATGACTCACAAGAGCACACTTGTGCAATTAACATTCCGTATAATTTCAAAGCAAGTATTTCAAGGACCATCCTTCTAAAAAAAACAATTTTACTTTCTTTGATATTGTAATATCACAATTTTAGAATTTGTATTCACAGCTTTAATGGTGAATGTGTGTTTGAATTCAATCATAAAGACCTAAAATTTAATTCAAATAACATAAGTGATATGTAAGGCAAAAGGAACCAATCTTCATGAAGATTCATGTAATATTAGGAAAATGATAGGATTTGAAAAACAAGACTTCAAATTCAATCTTTCTTAAAATACAAGAACTCACATTCTAATTTTTTCTACAATTTACATTGAGAAATTTATTAAAATGAAGTTTTTTACATGAAAGCCTGATATTTTGTATTTCTAAGAATAGTATTTTTGTAATATGTAAAACAGTATTTATATACTAATGGCTTATTTTAAGTAATTAGGTGTAAAAATATACTTGTTTTGCATAAGTATTCACAACTTAAATGGATAGTCACTTCTTAATGTGCCAGTAATGTAATGAATAAAACTATATGTGTGCTGAAATTTTCAGAAATTTCAAGTCATAGAGATTTTCTGGTTAATAAAATACTGGATAATATAAAACTTATAAAACTATATTTCTTTCTTTAAATGTGAATCATGTGATAAACATAGAAGTATGTTTTAATAATATATTCCCCTTTATTTTGGGAGGTGCTGGCACATACCCTGTGACACACAGGAGTTACTCCTGGCTATGCACACAGAAATCACTCCTGTCTTGGGGGACCATATGGGATGCTGGGGAATATAACTGCTGTCCGTCCTGGATTAGCCATGTGTAAGGCAAATGCCCTACTGCTGTGCTATTGCTCTGGCCCATTATTTCCCTTTATCTTTAGTAAGTATTAATAATTTTTATTTTACTTATATTCTTGGTAGTAACCAAAGCCTCTTCAATATATAAGTTATATCTTGTTAATCAGTCTACAATCTTTAAAAGTAATTACTGGCTCATCATCTTATTCTGTCTTTATAAAGAAAATTTATAAATTTAATGATATAGGGTCATTTAAAACTCTTCTTATGCATTTATTCAGTTATATGTAACTAAAGGAAAAGTCAATGCTCTGTCTCCTCAGAGTTGTCAAAGGAATATTATTAGTCTGCATATATTTATTTTTGTTTTTATTGGATAATAAATGTTTACTCAGGCCAAAACATTTAGTTGACACATGACCCACTTTAAACATGGCAGGTATAAATTAAAAATATAAAAAAAAGTTTCCAGTATAGCACTTTCAGTGTGGAAATTAAATAATAGCTATATAGCTAGTTGGTAAATTTGCATCATCTGTCAAGATTTGGGGTGTTTTTTTTTTCAAAGCATTGCTAATACATTCTTTTGATTATGCTACTTTAGTCACCTGTGTGAGGAAGCTCAAAGTAATAAGAAGATCATATGAAACTTCAGCAGTTCACCACATTAAAATAGGCTTATTGATTGCATATTAGCAAAGGAAATGGCACCCACTTCCTGAGGGTTTGGCCTTGTACTGATCTGAGGTTCTGCTGTGGCATGCCTATAGCAGGAGGAAGCCAGTGGAGTCATCATGGAAATTAAAATTTTAGCATCTCATTCATTCTCTGGAATGTGTGCACCATGAAAACAGGAGTTATGGGCTGGCTGTATGTAAAAAGAGGAGTCTACAGAAGTAGTATTTATTTAAGCAAATGAAAGTATCTCAGCTTTTATTCAAAAAATGTATTCAAAACTAACCGAGTAGAAAGTTATTAATCCCTTGAGTTACGTGAATATAAATAAGAAATTAAAATTGCCCTTAGATAGTTTATTAGAGAAACTGAGTTATTGAATGATAATATAATTAATTTCTGGCAATAATAGATAGGTTATAAAAGGTACCGAAAAGATTTTTACTTCAGTTTTTTTAAATACTTATACCATTTGTTGTAGTCTAAAATCTAGAAAATTACTCTGAAATTTCACGTATACTAAGTAAATGTTAAGATATTTTAATTACTCTAAAAGGCTCTTTTAGTTGGAAAGTTACTCAAAAGTTATGACATATAATTAGAGTGTGTGAGACCCTAAGAGCAATCCTCAATACCTCATGCAAACCTAGACCATCATTTACCCTAGTACTGTTAGCCAGTACTGATGTAAACCCTTGCAGGAATATAGTTGCCATTTGCCTCCCTTTTCCCAATACTACCTAAGTAAAACAAAACAAAACAAACATACAACAAAACAAAAATAGTTCTATGCATGTCTGTTGAGAATTATTACTTGTAAAAGAATTATGGCCATCATCTTAGCCTGACTACACATTAACATCACCTTCAGAGTATTCAGAACTCCTAAACTTCAGTCTGTACCCCACACCAATTAAATCTGATTGTCTGATGGTGGGATCTACCAAACACATAGTTAATAAAATTTTCTGTATTGCATAATTAGTTGAGGCTGTTATTCTAACTCCATCTTGTCGTAAAGGGTTTTGTTTTCTAAATTGAGTCTCATACCTAAAAGATGTAGATTACTTTTTCAGGTGTTGGATCAAGGCATTAATTATTTTGCTTCAAATTCAGTAGTAATGTGCAGCCTAAATTGATATGCATAGTTAGATAATAACAAACATATATCTAAATGTGGATGTTTTTCTTGGGCTATTTAATGTCTCATGTCACCTTGTAATAATATCCAACATAACATACTATGGTTTAATGTTTCCTTTATGAAAATGATTATGAGTATGATTAGAAATGGTTTCAAACGTTTTAATAAATGAAAGGTTGAGCCTTGGCAGGCAGGAGACTCTCCTGGAATTTTTGGCCCAATGAACTGTTGTGGTCATTCTTAGTCATTCCTCTTTGATGGGAAAAGCCCAGGCATGAATAGCGTGTAAACTTGTGTGATCATTTCAACATGGATATCACCACCTATACAAACCACCATCTGGAAAGAAGGTCTATTTACCCCTTGAATATTTACATGAGAAAAACAAAACATTGTGTATTTAAACTGCCATTTGCTTGCAAATATTTCTATTGTGTAACCCATAATATGGTTGGACATTTCTTAAACTATCAGTTAATTAGGACTGTTAATATAAGTGGATTCTTCTGACGTATTAATACTTCAGATGTTTATAAAAATAAAGTTTTGCAATGGTTAGCATTTACTGAAAACTCGGATACCATCCATCATAGACAGAATTACCAAATTTAATTATAAAATTTAGTTATTAATGTGCCAGTTTTATAATTTTGAGAAAGTCTATAATTTGTCAAAATTTAGATGAACAGAAGAGTTGGAAAGCACAGTAAAGGGAATGATAGAATAACTTAAAGAAGACTAATGGTTCTAAAGCATGTCATAATTTTAGAACTTTTGGACTCAAGAAAATTAACTTTCTTTCAACATTTAATTTATTTTAGGTAACTTAATATTAAATGCACCTTGTGTCTCAAATAATTTCACATTTCCATTTAAATGGATCTACTCAATGATGCTCAGGCTTGCTCCTAGCTCTGTGCTCAAAAACACTCTTCGTGGGGTTCTGCAGAGAAGTCAGAGATCAAAACCAGGTCACCCATAAGCAAGGCAAGCACCCTCCCTGCTGTACTATCTCTCTGGATGATCCACTTCTTTTTAAATATTTTTTTCTAGTTTTGAGTTTGGTAGTTGTCTAAAGTGACAACCTAAGCCCTATTTCTGAAGTGAGCATAGGAGGCAGATAGGAGAATGAGGAAATAAAAGTTTGTTTGTTGAGCAGCTGCTTCTAAAAAAGAGATTGAGTGAGGAAGATCACTGGTGATGGTGGAAGAACTTATTGCCTTGGTGGCAGAGTTCAACACTTTTAATATAGTCAGAAAGCATAATTCACTACAGTCCCTGTGACTATCTGATCTCTTACATCCACCCCTTGCCAATCTAAACTTTAACCATATAGGCAATCTCTCCCAGCCTCCAAGAAGACTTATCTTAGGTAGGAACTTCTCTCTTTACTCCTTTTATAACTAAATTTTCTTGGGGTTTAATTTAAACATTTTCTTAACAAGACATTTCCCAAATTCACTTTGAGTTTTTTAGGTCCCTTGAATATATCACTAGATATATTCAACTCTGTACATCTTCTTCTGTAGCACTAAATTATTTTATAGTGTATCATTTATCTTTTCCTACTGTTAATAATTAACACACATATGCATTTCAAGTAGTAAAATCACATCAACAAAATAAAACTAAAAACCACATGATCCAATTGATATTGAAATAGTATTTGACAAAATTCAGCACTCATTTATGATAAAAACTTAACAATTTGGAAATTGAAGAAACATAATAGCATAATAAAGATCATGTATGGCAAACTAACAGATAAATTCAACATAGTTTTGGAAGTCCTACTCAGAGTTAGAAAGTGGGGGTCAGGTGGAGAATCTAATTTAAAATAATACCTTTACCGCTACCTCACAATATCCTTATTCATTCCTATAAAATGTGAAATCAACTAATATTACCATCAACAAATATCTGCAAAAAGAATGTATACTCAATTGAATATTTCCAACTATTAAAATGTTAGAAACTTGCTTTTTGTAACAACTTGGATGGAATTTGTACTGAGTTTGCCAAGTGAAAAAAAATTGGCAGATGGTGTCCATCAGATGTGAAATTAAAATATCCAAAGCAAATGAATTGGCAAGAAACATAAAATATAATTCTGACTGAAGAATTTGGAAACTAACTGAGTGAAAGGAGAGTGAAGTGAGAAAAAAAGGAAACTTAACTGATATGTGACAAAGAATCACAGATACTTTGGTGGTACTTTAGTGGTAAGAGGCTTAGTTATAATATAGTACTATTATACTAACACACTATATATTTATATTATAATGATGATATTTTATAATATTATTATAATATAATAGTTTTAATATAACAAAAATGTAAAAATGGGGGCCTGAGAGATAGCACAGCAGGTGGGGCACTTGTCTTGCAAATGGCCAGCCTGGATTCAATCCCCTGTAACCCATATGGTCTCCCATAAGTCTCCTAAGAGCACAAAGTCTCCTGAGCACAAAGCCAGGAGCACTGGGTGAGGCCCTAAAACAAACAAGCAAAAAAATAAGTAAAAAGTAAGGATGTACTCAATAAATGTGTTCTTTTATGACTGAAACCCAACTACAATCATGTTTGTAATCAAGGGGTTATAATAAAGATTAAAAAAAAAACCTAAGAACACATTACAAGTAAAATGATGTACAACTATATAGCAATGCCATGCAATTAGTGGTGTTTAGGCAAAATAAATGAATATTGAATTATTAAAATATAAATGTTATTCTATAATAAACCAATGGTAAATGATAACAATTTTAAGACAACAACAAAAGGGTACTTTGATTACAAAGCCATACTTTATTTTTTGGCTTTTTGGGGCCACCCCTCATAGTGCTCTGGGCTTACTTCTTTCTGGCTCTATGATCAGAAATTATTTCTGGCAGAGCTCAGGGGGAATATGTGATGTAGGGGACTGAATCCAGATCTGCTGTGTGAAAGTTGTACCTTACTATCACTCAAGTCCTAAGGCCATACAGAATCATATTGCTTCTTTAACTTCACATGGTTGTTATTTTTTTCTGACTTAAATCCTTGTACCTCACACAGTGCCAAGTGCATCGTAAACATTTTGTTATGGAGTTGAAAAAAACAGTAAGAATACACTTAATTTGAATAAAAAAACATGGTAGCTGTCCACTCACAAGTAGGCCATAGTCAGTGAGAAATCATACCCTTGGAATATCAAGAATTATGGTCACTCATTGACCATGTTGATACATGACACATACACGCAACCACTTCCCATTACATGCAGACACAGAATCATATTGAGTCAAAAGTAAAAATTCTCATAAATGCCCTCTTTTCTTGTATAATACATGGCATCTGTTTGGGTTGGTATATTGATTGGCTGTTTTATAGACCAAAAAGTTTATTTCTACCTTCCTCTTCTTACCTATCAAAGAACGTTAATGCAGCCAATTGTTATATTGCTCACAACACTCAATTCATAGTAAATCTAGATTTCTAGAACTATCGTTTGTAACAGGAATAGTAATTAATTTCACCTTTCCTGAAAGTGGAAGAACCTCAGATTATTATTATAGATTATTAATTTATATATTATCTATTTTAATAATAATTCATAAAAGCATAAATGTCCATAAATTGAATATTTAACACCATTCATATTAAATTGATGAAACTATTCTAACAAGTCAGAAATTAACTCTTGGTTTTGAGGGCTGTTGAAGTTCAGGTCTCATCATATCAATAAATATTATACTATGGAGCTAGGCATGTCACAGTATATTGTCAAAGATGATAAAGGATATTGTCTCTCAATCAATTATCAATAAAATATAGTACTTTTATTTTAGAAAATTATTTTCAATACAATATTTCATGGAAATAAAAAGAAAATGTGCTAGGTTTTAGAAATCTGAAGCATCAGTCCAAGTCTCAATTCTAAATAACTGTAAATTAATGTAAGTAAAAGCATTTAGAAAGAATATTCATTTAGAACCTATACTGTTTTTAAATAAAGAATTTCTGGAAAATTCTGTCTTATTTATTATTATACATAATAATAATATATTATTATTAATTATTTATTAATCATCAGTACCACTTTTGGAAATTGGTGAGATCTGTGTTATCTCTGTTGCAAATATATAAACCTACAACTAGATCTTAATCTGGCTAGTTTATGGTCTGTACCATTAATCTCTTTACTAATCAAAGTAAAAGATTCAGTTTTATAAAAATAGTAATAGACTCAATAATTCATAATATTAAAATATATATATACGACTTTAGGGAAAGCTCTTTCCTAAAGCAGAATGCCAAATAATAAGTGTAGGAGTGATTGTTTAGGAAAAATTAGCAGAGGGTATCAAACTAGTGGATAAAATTTTCAAAAAAAACACATTTTTATACTTAGTCAAAAACACTCTCTTAAATGAATTATTTATAATGAAGAGAAAAATGATAACTTTAGAGTGACAAATCTAGTGTATATAATTTCAAAAATAAAGTTGTATTTACTGCATAGGCAAATTTATTTGAGTGTTTGTTTTGGGCATTTATTCCCAGAAAATAATTATAGAAAAACACAATAGTTTTATTACAAAGACATTCCTCAAAGGCAGGTTTGTAAAATTAAAAGGCACATACTATACATAGCTTTGATTTAATATTATGCAATCATTAACATTCTATGAATATTTGTTGGACATTTAAAAGTGTTATTATTACATAAGTAAAGATACAAAATGATAAACAAAAAGTAACTTCATTTCTGTATATGCAAGTACCTGTAAATATAAATTTATTGCCATACATATCAAAGCAAAATTATAGGCCAAATATTAAGTTGGCAATTTTAAGATATAGGGTATAACAGTATCTTTCATTTTATTATATCTTATATAATGTTATTATTATAATGTTAAAACTTATGTATGAAGTTGCTATGCATAACCACCTCCAAAATGCCTGATGTCCCTTTATAAAGATGTGACCAAAGGTATGGTAACTTTTAAAACTTTTTACATCCAATGTATCCCTTGAACAGCACAAGAATTTGCTGAAAATGTGTCTACTATTTTATGACTAAAAGACATAATGATGAATATAAGAAGTATAAGTAGTAATAAGTTTAATAAAATACCAGTTTTCTTGTTACATACGTGCACACACTTATTATATAATATTACTTCTTTTAAGTGACATCTTTTAAAATCCTGTTGCTCAAGCTGTTTTGTGACATTTAGAATACGACTCCTAAAATTTATCTAGAATAACATATGCATTCTTGAAAAGATGGTTTTCTAGAATAATAAGTAGATGTATGACTATTTAAAGAACTGTGGACGTTTGGCTTTATTTCCTGGTGAAAGTTTCAAGCCTAAAAAAAAACGTTGCACATTCTGAAAAAATAAATATTATGCATTATAAAGGTACAGTTATTTTGTTACATGCTAAATTTGAGTTTTTCAATGTCTAGGTACTTCAAAATAATTACTTCTCTTTATTTGAATTATAAAATTATTTTCTTATGAATTTTTGAGCCCAAGTTTTAGGTAGTATGTGTCTATATTCGGAAACTATTTTTTGTGGTCTTTCAAAATATTTTCTTTGTTATTTAATTTGAATGTATTTCTTCGCAATTTCATTTGCATATTTATATAAAATCCACCTATATCAAATGTGTGCATGGTCATATATGTACATCAAATAGTCAAGTTACTTGCTATAGTCTTAGTTGGAGGCTTTTATAAAATTATTATTGGTCCTGGAAATAAAAATAATTCTATATTATTAATTAGAAATAAATGCAGAATTACTCTACCACAGACTGATAAAAAGCAGAAAATGTATATTAACATATAAATTGCTTTAATGTTTGGTCCCTATTTATAGAAAATTACAATAGAAGCTTTAGAATAATGTACCACTTGATTTCAACCAGAAACCTTGATTAGATTTCCCAGTCTTGTTTTATAATGAAGACTTTATTTCTGAGAGATTAAATATCCTAAAACCACTTACTCAGGACTTAAACTTTCTATAAGAGTTCCAACAGATTTAGAGCCATCATGAGCTTTGGAGTGAAAATGAATTCTCAGTTACAGGTCCTCTTTATGTCCTTCAGTTCAACTTTCTGTTCCCTCAACCCAACCCATGTTTTATAAAGAGGCCCTACCCAGTGATAAGGGTATATTTATATTCCCACAGCCAGATTCTCCCACTGTAATCTAGACTTCATCTTATGTAAGCACATTACTCACGTGCATTTGGTACCTTTCCTGAAACTCAGGATGAGAGCCAACTTTCAGTTACCTGTGGTACCCATGCCAATCATTTCTGCTGCCCATACCACAGATGACTGAGACAGGGAAAAAGTGAAACTCACTGATTATTTCCTACTTCCAGTTTATTCAAGAATCTTAATAGTCTCCCTAGTCCTTCAGTTAACTTTTTTTTTACTGATCCTAATGTACAGAGAAAAAGACCAAAGAGAAAAAGCTGTCTGGTAAACCAAAATCTAACAACTGAGCATTTAGACTTCTATTCTCTTTCACAAGAATCTAAAGTATTTTCCACCAGCAGCCACAATTCCTTTAATACAGTGTTTTGAAGACTCCACCTCCATCATTCACCAAAAATACTTGCAACTTTTTTGATGTTCAAAATTCAAAACCAGTGCCAGTCTTCCTCTGCCTTGCTTTTTCTTTAGGTTCTTCAGATACTTGAAATAATCTATTGTATAGTCTACTGCTATAAGTCTTGAAATTATTTTTCTCTCCCTATTTTACCATTGAGACCCTTGCAGTAGTCTTGACTATAATCATTATATTGATCAACATATTTTAAATACCACTCAAGTCTAATCTTTTCTTTTGGCTTTTGGGCCACACCCAGCAACACTCAAGGGTTACTCCTGGCTCAATGCTCATAAGTTCTTTATGGCAGGCTCAGGTGACCATAATGGGATGCTGTGGATAGAAGCCAGGGCAGCAGCATGCAAGGCAAATGCACTACCGCTGTGTTATCACTTCGGTCCCTTAAATACAAACATTTTTATTGCTTCCTATACTAACATCTCTGCCCTGCCATGTTATAATTTAAAAAATTGTTTTAAATAGCCCTCTAATTTTCTCATTGAATTGATTTTTCATATTGCAGATATGTTTAACTATCAGATATTTAAAATAAAAAGTTTGAATTCAATACATGCTTGCATGCACCCAGGATTAAAATCAGGAGCTCAAACATGCAAGGCAAGTCACAGAGCTGAGATACATCCCCAGAACTAAAAGAAATATTTTATGACCTTTCTATCTCTAACCTTCTGGCAGTTCACTGCTCTTTAAGAAAAGGAAAACTACTCAGTAAGTTTCTCTAAGTTTTCTACCTCTTAGATGTTCTATTTTTATACCTTGTTACTATCTTTTGAACAAGCTCCCATCACAAAAATTTTACTGCTTTTGCTCATTAACCTTCGTGCACTTACTATTTCAAGTAGTAATACTCTGAATCTATAAATCTGTATAATTGTTTGTCCTCTATATATTTGTCTCCTACAAATTACCTCCACAGAAATAGCTGTATGAGCACCATAGCTAGAACAGTTCTGGCTCTAGTATGTACTATGCTATTTATCACTATGAATAAGAACTTGAGCAATTTATCCTGTGCCTCAATTTTCTCATATCAAAAATTAATTATAAAATTAGTTACCTCATACAATTATTTCATGGATAAACTAACATAATTTAGAAATACAATAGCAAACAGTTCTTTATAATTATTTTTATCATGGTTTTAGCATTTCTTTTATTGTGAGAAATGTAAATTCTAAATTTTATATGGCTTATTCTTTACATATTCAATTATAGGACCGAAAGACATTCTAAAATTTCAATAAATAATTGTTGAACAGGAGAATAAGAATAAGTGAAACATTAATTATTTTTATGCCTTCACTTCCTCCTTTTATTTGTACTATTTTCTTAGATATTAAGTTGAACTAAGTCATTGATTTCTCTGGTGTCTTTTAGTCCTGTGAGGTGCTATACTTGAGATGTTTCTCTGGCTTCAACTATATCCTACTGAAAATTACATACTTAGATCACACCACACACGGAGTTTTATTTGGGGTAGGTAGTGCTAGGTAAATGGAAATTTGGCTTGCATATTAGGAAATCTGGAAAAGTGTATTTATTCTGTAGCCTCTCTTCTTCAATGACTCAGAGCAAAGTACAACCTTTCTGGAGACTATATTCTCTTGTAGGCAATAATTATCTATCTTCACTTTCTATCTCAGAGAGTGCACTTAAACCAATAGTTAATGGATGTGTAAGTGTTTTGTAAATTGTAAACAGTATATTTAATTGTGAGATATCATTGTGGGGTCCTGGGTTCTAAACGAGGGATGCCATGTTTTAAGCCACATGTTAGGTTTTCTCAAGCCTATTTCCATTAACACTACCCTAACTACCTGGCCTACCAGGTAGCCTATCTGAAAAGGACATGAGGGAGCAGTAGGAAGGTAACAGACAACAGACAAACATTTTAAAGATCATCAGAAAATAGAACCTCCCTATATGCCCTCCCTATATAATCTCACTTTTGACCTTGGGTCTGATCATCTTTGCTGGGGAGATGGCTTTAACCATTAAGTATAGGGCTTATGGCTGATGGAATAAAGTTTTGCTTTGCTTTATTCCAATTATGTGGTCTTATCCTTTGACTCCAGACTCTAACATTTAGGGACTCATTTAGGATTAAACAATGATGACTCAGTTACCAACAAAGCTGCCTAGGTCCTGTGGATATACACTCAATATAAGTGAAGGTATAAAGGGAACAGCTCTGGGGAGTACCAAGTGGGAGAAGCTGCATGCAGTATCCCTTCCCCAAACCAGAGGCTTGCAGGGACGCTACACTTCTCCCACTAGGAAAAGAGTCTTTGACCACCATTACCACTGATGATGACAGTAACATTGGTTCAAATACCCTACCTATCTCATGGTTTTGTGTTCCATTTGGGGGTGTGCTAGCATCACCACCAGGGTGATGTGGTTTTAAGTCCTTCCATGGGATCTCATGAGTCTTAGTCTCACTGGAGGCCCCAGTCACTCTGTGTCTTTGTTTTGGGGTGACACCAATGTGGATTTGAGTCTCTCTAGGTGCTTCATGGGTTTGAGTCCCACCCTGAAGTGCCCTCGCATTGTTGCTGGAGATAATAAATGGTTTTGAGTCCCACATGGGACCTTGTTGGTTCTGTCCCACAAGGGATTCCAGTTAATCAGGGGCTCTTTTTTTGTGTCTGACAAGCTGTGTTTTCTCTGTTCTACTGTCATATCTGGTCAGAACATGGAGAGAAGTTCTGGGGAGGATGCCACACATTGGGTTTGGTGAAATTTGGATTGCGCTCAGCAAAATTTGTGGCTAGTGTTATGTGACTGTTGTTGAATCTTGTGTCTGTCTTTGTATAACTTGATTTGCAGTCTGGTATTATATACGCCATTAGAGGCAAGCCAGGGAACAATAGGGAAGGGTAGTAAAAACCAGACAAATCTCAAATGGCCATCAGGACTTAAATTTGTCCTGGAAATATCCGGTCTTTCCAATCAATATTACTTGCTTTCCTGCCATTCTTAGATTGGGGGCAGAAGAAGATCAATTGAGTATGATCAATATTTTGAGAATATTGAGAAGAATATTTGAAAATATTGAGAAGAATATTGAGAAGACCAATATTTGTATGTATATATATATATATATATATAGAGAGAGAGAGAGAGAGAGGGAAAGGGCAGAATCAATTAATCATAAAAGTCCAGAGGAACTAGGTACCAGGTACCATCCTGGCTGCTTTCCAATGGTGAGAATTGGCTGGAAAGAAGGCAAAAAAAATGACCATTTTAAAACCCAATCCATGCAGGATAGAATGATTCTGTTAGTGATTAAGGATTGAAATTTTCTCCCCATGACTCCTAGGCTTCCTAAAGAATTTATTGTCTGTAATCCAAGAACAAAGTTCTTTAGGGCAGGGCAGCACAGAGTGATCCAGGTAGGCTTTGGTGTATCAAAGGAGAGATTTGGCAAAGGGAGGAAGATGTTGGAATGCCTTTGTTAATAGCTAGGTGTCATCTTACAATAAGAGTAAAGAATTGGGCAGAAAATGGTGCAAATTATTGTGGTTAGCCATTTTTACAATATATTGTAAATTTTTTGAATGTATGATATTGTTAAGGTGAGTAAATTTCATGTCAACTTTTTCACATCAAACTTAATTGGATTTAAGATAGCTTTAAGTGTGAAAATCTCAATAGTTCATAGTAAGCAGTAAAACTTTCTAAATGTGATCATACTTAATTGTGAATATCTAAAAAATGAGAAATCAATTGAACTCATTTCAAGATCTTTAATAAGTACCATAAAAGACAATTTGGTCCTTCAAATGTAATAATGTTAAGCAATTTGGTTCCAAATTGGTAGTGGGCAATTTCAAGTTTCCAACCTAGAGTCTTAGTGCAGTGTTCTAGGCTGCTAATTTGAGAAGCTGAGAGAAAAGAAGGTTAGAGAAAGGAGTATAGATGTGCATCTTCTGCAATAAAGTTAATGGATGGAATTGTGAATGTTGAAAGATGAAGGAAATTTTGTGAGAGTGTAATCAGTTGATTGGAAAGTGGAACGGAGGAAAGTTAAAACAGAGCAAAGTAATGTGCAGAAAGTTTGAGGGTTGTGTGAGAAAAAACTATTGTCAAACTGGATTGTTATTAGTATACCTCTAAATTAGAAGTGATGTGTTTGTTTAGAGAAATCTATGGTAAAGGAGCTTAGATGCTTACAGTGCTCTTAGAAAATTGGACCTTTAGAAATTACAGCAAATCAGGGCAGGGTAAAAAAGAAATTATAGCAAATCAAGGTTTTACAAATGGATTTTAAAATTATATACATAAGGCTCATTCTGAGTATTCTTTAAACTGAGAAATATTGTTATTTCTCTTTTTTTTGTACCTTCATTATTTTTTGATGCTTCATGAAATTATGTTGGTTTGCATAAATACAGGCAGGAAGTTTTCTTCTCTGTAGTAAGTATTAATTTTTATGCAGACAGAAAATTTTAGAAGTCAGCTAGTGTACCCCCAGAGACCTCTTTCAGGCAAAGTTAAAATGGTTGAGGGTAAGTGACAAGTAGCCACCATATTGTTACAAGTACTCTGCTAACCTCAGGGTGACCATAGAGGTGGATTGACCTAGGTAAATCAGAAATTATCTAGGAATGTCTAGGTCTTCATCAACTGCTACAGCCTAGGCCATTTGCTTAGCATTGGGAAAAGTACTGGAGATAGGAATGCCTCCCAATACTGGAGAAGGATGGGACAGACTCACACCAGAACACTCCTACAGAGGTGAGAGGCCCAAAGCCACCTTCAGCTCATCACGTTAACCTGACCTTCACATCTTTACATCAGCCAAGCCCAGGAAACCCTGACATGACAGGTAATATATTAATGCATTTATTAGAAACCCACCTACTCTGTCCTTGACTAATCCCCAAATATTCTCTGTAAACATGGGGTGTCCCAAAGGGAGATTTCTCCAGTCTTGCTGGATTCATGTAAAGGAACAAGAAAAGTTTATTCATCCATCTGGCAAGGTATAATATGAAGGTAGAGAGAAAATCTATTTTTCTGTAGCTGACTGAATTAAATGCATTCTAGCAGGATTAACTGAAAGCCCATTCTTCTTGAGTAAACCCATATGAAAGTGTACTTACTAGTTGTAATAGACTGGTCATAAGAAACTGAACTCTGTGCATGCTATCATGTCTGATTAGAACTTTGCCAGGGAGAGACTATGCTGAATATGATAGTAGAAGATATAACTCAGGGCTATGATTTATTTGCTTTATTTGCTATAACAGAACCTCGTGGGAGTCCTAGATCTCTTCTACAGGGAACATTTCTAACATTAGAAAACATATCCTGGGGCCGGGCGGTGGCGCTAAAGGTAAGGTGCCTGCCTTACCTGCGCTAGCCTAGGACGGACCGCGGTTCGATCCCCCGGCGTCCCATATGGTCCCCCAAGCCAGGAGCAACTTCTGAGCGCATAGCCAGGAGTAACCCCTGAGCGTCACCGGGTGTGGCCCAAAAACCAAAAAAAAAAAAAAAAAGAAAACATATCCTGAGGTAGACTGGCAGCATTACCTCACATATGCCAAAAATACTCAGGAAATAGAAATGATGCTATGATGCTTTGGTTTCTATTGCTTAACTTCTGTGTCATTATCCCAGAGGGAGCATCTCCTACTGCTCTGTTCTACCAAGAATAGAGAAGACCATTTACTTGATATAGTCCCATATGTTTATCTCTGCTTCCACTTGTTTGGAGAGTGCTGTTTCTTTCTGAAGATGCCTTTAGTCTCAATATCATGGAGTGTTTTACCTACATGTTTTCTATATACCTTATGGTTCTGGATCTGATATTAAGGTCTTACATCATTTGTATTTGACCTTTGTGCATGGTGTTAGATGGAGGTCTCAGTTTGCTTTTTTGCATGAGACTGGCCAGTTATCCCAGCACCACTTGTTGAAGTGGCTTTCCTTGCTCCATTTTGCATTTCTTGCCCCTTTGTTTAAGATTAATTTATTGTATGTATGGGGAACATTTTCTGAATAGTCAAGTCTATTTCACTGTTCTGAGGATCTGTCATTATTTCAATACCATGCTGTTTTAATGACTATTGCTTTGTAGTACAATTTAAAGTTGGGGAAAGTGATACCTCCTATCTTCTTTTTCCTAAAGATTGTTTTATTTATTTGTGGGTGTTTATTGTTCCAAATAAACTTAAGGAATGTTTGGTTCAATTTTTTTTAAAGAATGTCATGGGTATTCTTAGAGGAATTGCATTAAATCTATACAAACTTTGGAGTGTATTGCTATTTTAATGATGTTAGCCCTCCCAATTCATGAACAGGGTATGTGTGTCCATTTCCTTGTGTCCTCTTTTATTTCTTGAAGCAGGATTTTGTAGTTTTCTTTTTATAAGTCCTTCATCTCTTTAGTTAAGTTGGATCCCAGATATTTGAGTTTGTACGACACTAATGTGAATGGGATTGTTGTTTCAATGTCCATTCCTTCTCTATCATTATTTGTGTAGAAGAAAGCCATTAATTTTTTCATGTGAATTTTGTAGCCAGCCACTTTTCTATATGAATCCATTGTTTATAGATGCTATCTAGAAGAGTCTTTACGTTTTCTAAATATAATATCATGCCTGACATACTTTAAACTTGCTATCATTTTCTTAGTTTATTAGCTAATATTTTTCCATTTGAAATATCTTATAATCTCTTATAAACTCTTATCAAAGTTCTGACAGTTTTTAAGGTTTCAGTCATATTTCCATCTGCTCAATAGGTTTTCTCACTAGTGTTTCCTTTCTCTATAAATTTTTTGTACCTATTAGAACTTGTGGTATACTTCTTGTTTGCTTGTTTAGAATTTATTTCGTTTTTTTAAATATTTATTTTGTTTGCAATGGTATTGATTGTTTTGGACATCAGATTAAATTTAAAATAATTTTATTATACAGGACAATTTTTAATTTACTTTGAATTTTTCTAATATACTATAATTTATACTTGTGTAGTTAATGATATCAAAATGACATTATCAATAAACACATAATATTACTAAACTGTTATTTACTATTTTTCTAAAAAATTAAAAGAGGCGCTTATTTCTAACCCTAACCAAGAGGTGAGTCCATGATTCCATCTAGAAAATTCTGCCTTCCTACATAGTTAGCATCTCAGAAAACTAAAAATGCTTGGTGTTTACACTTTCCAAAAGAAGCACACTATTAACTACATCATTAGGCTTGCCTTATTCTTTGACTTTGCTTTAATTGTATCAGCATCTCCTGTTTTCTTCCTACAGGTTATTTATTTTTGTTAGAATAATCATTTTCTGTTAAATCAAAGCTGCTTAAGTCTTGCATTGTTCTTCAGATGCCAAGTAACTTAATGTTCCTTTAGTTTTGTTTTTTTTTTTTAATGTTGAGGGAACAGCATTCTGCTGTTACAAGACCCCCAGGACCACACCTGATGTACTTAAGGGATATGCAATCCTGGGAACTAAATGCAGGACCTAGTACATATAGAACATATGCTTTATTACTTGAACTGCTACTTAGTCCAATATATTTTTTTAAATTTAGAATAAATATACAAATTGTTTGGTTCATGTAGTTCTATTTCCTAGAATTTTATTTACTTTAGATTTAGGAGAGTTTTTTTTTAATATCTAACTTTATGGTTCCTTAAGGATGTTATACAAACTATTTTCTACCACACTTAAGTTTTGTACTGGTTTTTTTTTTTTTTTAGGTTTTGTGCTGTTTTTTGACCATTTGAAAAGAAATAGAATTTATCAGAGTTGTATTGATACTTAGAGTTTTCTCCTTTTAAAAACTAATATCCTGCCTTGCTCCAGAATATTCTTTTTTGCATAATTTTTCCAAAATGACCAATTCTGTCATTGCAGGAAGTTTAGACTTCAATTGAAATTAAGCTTTTCAGCACCTCTCAGAAAAATAACAGGTATTTTACCTGAGCTACAACAAAGGTGAAGTTGAATTTTATTAAAGTGGGAGAATTATAGATTGAGTTACACCTTAAAGTATGTCAGTTATTAAACATATTACCTTTGAAAGTCTAGTGGACATACCAAAGTAGAAATAAGTACTTAGATAATAAAGTCTGGAATTTGAGGGTAGGGATTAACATAAACAGCAATTAAAAATATAATAATTTATGAAATAAAGTTGGGAGTAGCTATTAAAAAAGAATCCTAGATTGAGATATGGCATCTGTGGGTTATCCATTCCCTAATGCCCTAAATTTTCTGTTGAACTGTTAATCACACCTGGATTACAGGGCAATTCCAACTCTAGTGGGTAGGAATCTAGAGGATAAAGAAAAGGGCCTTGCTGAGGGGAAGGGAGACAAAGAGAGGCAGAGAGCCAGAGAAGTATTATGGAAAAGTGCTTGAAATAAATAAGCTGAGCATAGAAGCCATGTGAGGAAATGCACATGGCTGATAGTGCCATAAGATAAACAGAGCTGTTTCTAATGAAACTTTTAACTGACTGCTTTTGATCATTTTTCCACCATTATCCTTTTTCAGAATTGTCTACTAAAGGGGCTAAAGATGCTGGGTGTGGCCATGCCAAGAAAAATCTCATCCAGACACATAGATTTTAGAGATTATATTTTATATTAAAACAAAAGGCGGGGCCGGAGAGATAGCATGGAGGTAAGGCGTTTGCCTCTCATGCAGAGGGTCATCAGTTCGAATCCCAGAGTCCCATATGGTCCCCCATGCCTGCCAGGAGCAATTTCTGAGCCTGGAGCCAGGAATAACCCCTGAGCACTGCCGGGTGTGACCCAAAAAAAACCCCACAAAAAATAAAAATAAAAATAAAACAAAAGGCATATATCAATATTACAGATCAGTGCTAGGTGGTAGTAGATGTTATTAAATAATATTCAGCTGAAGACCAAAAATTGGGAAATACAAAAAAGGCAAAAACATATTAAACTGGGAGTCATGTTGAAAAAAGTTTAGGGAGTTAGTTTTCTTAGCACTTGCAGATTTTGAGTTTAGTCAATCTTTAATGGTTCAGAGTTCAAGAATTTCAGTGAAGGGTTTATTTGGGGGGTGTTCCTTTTAATAAAAAAATTCTATTTTCATCGTGGTTTACTTGCCTTTGATATGGTCAAGCAATAAATTGAATTGGGATTATGAAGAGACCCTATGACCCTATTTCCTTTATTTTTTTTATTTTTTTATTTTTGGTTCACACTCAGCAGCGCTCAGGGGTTACTCCTGGCTCTACACTCAGAAATCGCTCCTGTCAGGCTTGAGGGACCATATGAAATGCCGGGTTTTGAACCACCGTCCTTCTGCATGCAAGGCAAACGCCCTATATCCATTCTATATCTCCGGCTATAAGAGACCCTATTTCTAATGTTAGCTCCACTATCTACTACTACTATGAACCTGGAGAAATTATTTTGCCTTCCTACAAAATGTTTGCAGAACTTTTTTGGAGTGAATGCATCCTTCCCCCATCCCTGCCTACTAATACTTCTAGAAGACCCGGTAGATAAAAACATCCTCATGAAGACTGCAGTATCAGAAATAATCCTTCAAATTCCTGGACAACTTTGTTCTTAATACTGTCATCCTCATGGGAACACATTGATTTAGATACCAATGTGTAGCTGAAGTCATTTAATTCTTAAAAAACAAATGAATTGTCAGAATGGTCAGCTACAGTAAGAGCTTACTAAAACTTCTGACAATGACGTAATAATTTCATTGAGATTTTCCTTTTTCTTTTCTTCTTCTTTTACTTTTTTTTTTTTGTTTTTTGGTTTTGGATTTGGTTTTTGGTTACATCCGGCAGTGCTGAGGGGTTATTCCTGGCTCTACATTTAGAAATCGCTCCTGGCGGGCTCCGGGGACCATATGGGATGCCGGGATTCGAGCCACAGTCCTTCTGCATAAAAGGCAAATGCCCTATCTCCATGTTATCTCTCTTTCCCTCATTGAGATTTTCTTGTTGCTGTACTTCTTCATTTTTCTCTTTTTTCTTTTTTCTTTATTTACCTTTTACAATAATTTTGTTTTCACTTAAATTTGTTTCGCTGGAAACAAATGTATTACAATCAACTATGTCAACTATGTGATGCATGTTCTTTAAATAAAGTAAATTTAATAAAAAAGTTTTCTTTTTAACTGCCTTTCAAATTATTTTTAAAAAACACTAATACCTATACTTCTATAATTAATGTGGCTCCTACATAGGGTTTTAGAATGATTTATCAAAGAATATTTTATATCTTTATACATAAATACATTTTAGTATTGTCATCATTTATAAGTCCTTTGATACAATAAAAAGATATCAACATTTTTATACATGGTGTTTATACACTTTTATTTTTCATTGTCATTTTTTCCAATTTTCAACAAAAATAAATAAGAACGAACAATATCTTTTAAATTTCTAAATTCTCCTTCAATATTTTAAGGTACACAATTATCAAAGATGATATTGAACACAAACAAATTGATACAATTCAGTACCACTATAAAATTCTCAAATAAGTTATTTTAAAATGCTTGCAATACAACTTTATGTTTCATCACATCTTCAATATAAATCATATACTATTTTTAATTTAAAGAGTGTAAATACAGAGTGCAAAAAGCAAAGAGAAAAAAACAATAGTTTACAACTGACATTATTCAATTTCCAATTTTTGAATAATATATTGTTTACATAAAAATATTTTACTGCTAATTATTCTAAGCTAAAACATTAAAGTAAATTCAAGAACACTGCTTATACAGTTATTACTCTTCTATGTGAATACAAGTTGTCAGTAATCTATTGGACAGAAAATTAAACACTTTAAAAAAGTTTACAAAATGGACATAGCAGCAAAAATTATAAAGTAGACAGGAACTTTAAAAGTTTCAAATAACTGAAAAAATAGCATCATAGATTTACTGTGTAAAAGGTGATCTTATATTTGATGGCAGCTGAATTTAGCTAACTCGTCTTAATAAACTAAAACCCTAAAAGTTAAAATCTGCATTAAGGCATATTTATATACTAGATCAATTCTTTCAATTTTTGACTCTGGTCTAGAGCTAAGAGGATAAGAATGTCTAAAGGAGCATTCTTAGTTTTAAAAATGTTTAATTTGTTACATAGATCTCAATTTAAGGTAAGTTCTTTAACAATAACTTGATATCTTTGGTTTCAGATTAGATTAAATAAATTCCTTGTGGCTTTCTTGGGAAGTCTAAATTGTGCATTTATCCACTGAATTTTTTTCTCAATATGTGGAATATATACACAGATAATTTCTTAAATTCTATATATACATATGTATATACTTGTACATATATATGCATAAAATTAAATTCAAGAACTCTCAATATATTGAGAGACTAAATGAGAGTCATGCTTTTTCTACTTTTGTAAAAAAAATGCTGACAGCAATAATTGTCTTGTTTGCTCAGAATAATCCTCACTAAAACCATTATTTCTGGCTTCCTTTTATTAATAAAAATCAATCTGGGTAAAACCTTTTTATTATTTAATATTCAATTGTGATAGATATTTAACTTTTAAAAAAACAAAAAAGATTTCAGATTTTTGAAAATTGGAAACACTACAAGCTGCCTTCTGCTAGTTATGTAACATGAATTAAGATGCTTTATACAAATCAAAATTATTCCAGTGTGTAATTAATATCAGTAGTTTGCAGATGATTTCTTGTTTATCAATGAACTCTTGGAAAAAAAGTCACTGAAAGTAGGTAGAATTCCTATACAACAGGTATACAATAGATATGTGGTATTCCTATATCCTAGGTACCAATAAAGTGCATTTTGAATTTAAATTTTGTTCTTACATAGCCCTTTTGTCTTCAACTATAGTAGAAAGGAAACTGAAACTGCCTTTGGAGCTCACTGAATTATTTTTCCTTTTTATCTTGTTATAAGTTTTTACATTTTTTTTTTTTTTTGGTTTTTGGGTCACACCCAGCAGCGCTCAGGGGTTACTCCTAACTCTACGCTCAGAAATGGCTCCTGGCAGGCTCGGGGGACCATATGGGATGCCGGGATTCAAACCACCGTCCTTCTGCATGCAAGGCAAAGTCTTTACCTACATGCTATCTCTCCGGCCCCAGTTTTTACATTCTTGATAGATCAACAAATGAATCATTCTATGGTCAATTGAGCTGACATGAAGTACTCATGAAT
Source organism: Suncus etruscus (assembly GCF_024139225.1). NCBI lineage: Eukaryota > Metazoa > Chordata > Mammalia > Eulipotyphla > Soricidae > Suncus > Suncus etruscus. The sequence goes on along the minus strand of NC_064863.1, from coordinate 63,327,317 downwards.
ATAAAAGCATATATATGAATATTCATATTTTGTATATAATATCCATATGCTAATATTTATATGTTCTATGTAATGATACATACATATTTTGTTTATTTATATATCTTGGCTATTGGTACTCATAATAGTATGGGATAAGAGTCAGGATTTTAGCTAAGAATTAAGTGAAAACCAGGGTATACAATAAAGCAATACACATAGAGGCGAGTTTTTACATCTCTTCAAAGGTCAGCCATAGCTTATTTGCCCCTTTTGCCCCAGAGTAAGTCAAGAAAAAATTATTATGGAAGAGAACAGGTTCTGCCTGACAAAGTATATGGACTTGAGAGATTCTACAAAAAAAGGGCCTGGTTTTCACTGAGACCATCTATCTCCATGAGTTTGGAACTTGTGATTGTCTAACAGTTGCCCAAACACCTTCAAAGACTGAGTTAATAATTCTAGACTAGAGAAAAATGTTAAACTCTTCAAAAAATGCAGGTCACTGGTTTTATTTTCACTTCCACAGGAAGACATGGTTAAATTGCTAAACTTTAAAAGTTTCCTAATTAGTGTGCTCATTTTGAAAAATACACAATGATTTGTTTTTGTTATTTTTCTTACTTCCTGTGTTGGGAAATAATTTTAAACATTTAATTCTAAATTTAGAATGAATTATTTACTGCCCTGATTTAAGTTAAATTGTGTGGTAAAATATATTGGAATAACCGTATTTTTATAGAGATAATGTAAAGAAAAATGTTATATTCTTTTAAATTACTTAATTCATCATATCTGGGCTATCTTTAAATTTTATAATTCTTGAATAAATAGAAAATATGAAAAAGTGTGGTTTTCTTTCTTTCTTTTCATTTGGGGGAAAGGAGTTACCCAGAACTTGCTTCTGGCTCTACATTTAATAATCACTCCTGCTATGCTCAGGACTGAATCAAACAGCCTCATGCAATAAAATGCCCTACCTTTTGTATTATCATTCTACATCTGTTCCTTTTATTTTAAAAACAGGGTCCAAACCGTTGATGCAGAGGTAGGACATTTGCCTTCCATGCAGCTGACCCAGAATGAACCATGGGGGACCCCCAGATGTCCCATATGATCCCCAGAGCCAGGAGCGATTTCTGAGCACAGAGCCAGGAGTAACCCCTGAACGTCACCAGGTGTGGCCCGAAAGGAAACAAACAAACAAACAAACAAACAAAATAAATTTCATTTATGTACAAAAATAAGTAGTTTTAGAAAGAATTGCACAATTTGGCTTAAGGTGTGAATTTTTTTGAATTGTTTAATAGCACAAATATTGAATTAAAAATAAAAGGAATAAAGTATTTAAAAACAGGGGCCGGAGAGATAGGACAGCTTTATGGCGTTTGCCTTGCACACGCCCGACCGAGGACGGACTTGGATTCTGTTCCGGGCATCCCATATGTTCCCCTCCCCGGAGCCTACCAGAAGCAATTTCTGAGTGCAGAGCCAGAAGTATCCCCTGAGCGCCACCGGGTGTGGCTCAAAAACAAAGCAAAACAAAACAAAATTAAATTAAAAATATAAAAAAAATATATAAAAACAAAACCTTACTACTTACATAAAAAGAAAGCATAATATTAAGTCCTTAGTTCATTTACCTAAAGGACAATCTGCTATTAAAGTGGCGTGTTTCTGAAGGAGTTGTATGCTGAAATAAAAGACGGATCAATTCACTCCTGCTATACCAACATGGAGTCTTAGAGCTAAAGAGAGGGGTGGAGGAAGTATAATCCTTCCAAGTGTGTTGTTTCAAATACTTGGCAGTTAGCACATGAAAAATCTTTGTTTCTCCCCTGTTCCCACTGCATAACTGTTTCAATACATGATATACACTGTTACCAACATATACATCATATTATCAAACCAATTATTTTGAATTGAATAGAAAAATGCATAATGTATCTAAGTGACATGATCATATATTTAGAAATCTGCTCAGGTGTTGATATATGCTGGGCACTATTTATGTCTAAGCATTTCACAGTAAGCATATAAACCTTGAAGCTTTCAATAAAGCCTTTAGCCCAGAAATTGATTTCTTAGAAAAATAACAATTTTCTCTCTATATTAAATATTTTAGGGACACTATCTATAGCAAATAGTTTTTCAAAATAACACAAAAATAAAACTTTCCTAGTACATTAAAATATACTACTGTTAAGTTAGCATGTGACAATATAAATATCATTAATAAAATAGAAATATTAGCATAACAGGGCATCCTATGCATTCCTGTCGATAATACAAATGGCTGCATTCACACTTGTGGTAAAATCAGATCCCCTGAGGTCACTCGTTCATATTCTTTCTTTGATTCTTTGCTTTTCCTGTGTTTGTACCTAGAAATAATTTAAATAAAAATGATTAGTGATGTAGATAAAAGTAATGTAAACAAAAAATTTTTAAAGCAAAAGTAGTATATGGCAGAGTGTCAAAGCACTTCGATGATAGTATTGGGGACATTAATGTTGCACAACAATACCCTATATTTTAACAAATTACCTAAATGATAGTTTTGAAATTAAGAAAAGGAAATAAATATCTGAACTCAAATTATTTCTAAACTTCTAAATGGTAAAAGTTTAGGTTCAATAAAATGGAACATAGAAAAAGGGAGTATGTTCCAGGGTGAAAAAAATTGGAAGCTGTGGATGATAAATCCTGCTAGAAGACTGTTCAAAGTTCAATGAAAACTTTGTTATTGAATATGATTACGTTTTATGTGACAACAAATTCTATAAAATGCTAAGTGGGAATGTGAATTCATTTAACTCTATTTTTTATCTATCTCCTTTTTGGCTTCCCTTTGCATGTTCTCTTTCCGTTAGGAACTAGTCTTTTAAATGCAACATGATATCTTTATATTGTGTATATCACATTACTATAGAAATAAAAAATGAAACAATATTTTGGTGGCACTAATTAGATTGACAATGTTTTATGTGCTAGTCATGTATTATTGATCCACATGTTTACCATGATAATTATTATTGATGAGGAGCAAAGTTTATGTATCATGATTCATAACGTTAATTCATTTGTGCTTTTTTTTCTGGGAGTTTGAGTTCATTTTCTACCCATCTTCTACATGCCTTGATATATGGCATATTGCTCTGAGAAAACTTCATATTTCTAGAATTGTAGAACTTATACTTTATGGAAGGTCTTAGGTATTTCATTTCTAAATTTAGTTTTGCTTCATGTCATCTACAAGCTGGGAAATGCCAATTTTCTTTTCTAGACTCATTTTCTCAATCTATATAAAGGAAAGACTTGATCAAAAAATTTAGGTGCATTTCAGTTTTAATAATAAAGTAATAAAATTTTAATAATAAAATTCCATTTTTAATAACCAGTTATAATGGCTTTCTTTACTATTTGATAAGAGCCTAGAATCAAAGGAAAAATTTAATTTTGCAAAAGTAATACATTTAGACCTAAATATTAGAAGTATACTTTTAGTCAAACAATGAACAATTTGTAGTATTTATAAATAAGAAGAATTCAATGGAGACTTCTTAAAAGAATGTTACTTAGTTCATTTACACTTTCTCTTCACCTTTGTCCTAATGGTAAAATCTGCCCATCTGTCATATACCCAAAGTATTTAATATTCCCTTTATTTTCTCCACAATTATCAGCATATATCATCAATTATTTTACATAAGAATGGAGTACAACTATTTGGATACTAATATGAACACCTTCCATAAGGTAAACAAGAATAATTGTCTCAAAATTAATTTCTAACTAAACTGCCTTAAAGTTTAGGAACCTCAACTTCTGAAGTTATTATTTTATAGAGTATATTTAAATACAAAAAAGTATTGTTTGAAATATGTTATCAACATTATGATTATTGTCTATAATCAGGTCTATAATATAATATTATCATATTCAGAACTAAAAGAGATTCTATACAGCATAAGAATTTCTATCTGTATTTTATATAAGAAGGACTTTTGATTTTTCCCACTTGTCTGTCAAAATATTACATTGATAAATATAAAAAAGAGTCCAGTAAAATCTAAAAATAAAGTCAAGTCCATATTTTCTGCAGCTGAACACGCTTTGTAAATGCTGAGTCTATTCCTCTGATGACTATCTTGTTCATATTTTTAGTGTTAAGTCTGTATTCTATAAGAGTAATATATAAAAGCAGGAAATAGGAAAGCACTGACTTACCACCTGCAGAAGTAATATATGGAACCACCAATTACAACAAGAAACAAGATAACAAGAATCACAGTCAGCGCCATATATTCTTTGCTCAAAGGTTGTTTGACAGTTAAAATGAAGTGTTCACATCGGCCACCAGTGTAACCCAGGTCACACCTAAAAGAAACACACGGTCAATTATTTTAAAAAGAAATCTTGGTTACAAATTTGTTTTACAAAAACACTAACCTTACCCTGTAAGTGTAATGCAAGAATCCACAAGATTTGCCAAAGTTGTGAAAGTGAATTTAAATCTTTAATTGGGGTAGCAATGATCAAGGAGTGCCACATAGTTCTAAAACAAAAAAATGTGTTCAAAATGACTCTCTAGGGCTGGAGAAACAGTAGAAGGTAAATAAATTTGTCTTGCCTGTGGTTGACCCTGGTATCTCATACAGGCCCACAAGTCCTGACCATAGCCATGTGTGGTCCACTTCTGATGCCCCTTCAGCTCTTAGGGAGGCTTATGTTGTAGAATAGTATTTTATATGGAAAAAAAATTTTTGTACATTTTATAGGTTTGAGGTGATTTTGTCTAAATAGGTGGGATTCTTTCTTAAAACAATGACCAAAAAAGAAGCCCAATAAATATGATTAAATATTGAAATGCTCCTTGTGGCAAGTATCAATGGAAAATATCTGAAGTCCTATTCATTCTACACTCTGGAGTCAATGTAAAATTTGAGAACTACTGTGGTTTCTGAATTTCAACAAACAACGATAAAAAAATTCATTAAAGAATCAAGGAAATGGGGCCGGAGCAATATTGCAGCCATAGTGCATGTGCTTTGCATGCAGCCAACCCACAACAGACCCAGGTTCGAGTCCCAGCATCCCATATAGTCCCAGAAGTCTGCCAGGAGCATTTTCTCAGCACAGAGCCAGGAGTAACCCCTGAGCATTACTGGTTGTGGCCCCACCAAAAAATTAAGAAAATAGTTCAAAGAGCTGGAGCACATTCTTTGCAAGTACTAGTGGCTCAGTTTGATTTTCTTTATCTCATGACCACTAATCTTAGCCCTGATTAATCCACTATCAAAACCAATTACGTTTCTAATACAAATTACACATCAATTTCATGCCAATAGAACACATAAGAGCAGACCATAGAAGTATAAAATAACAACAGAAAACCAAAAATAGAAAGGAAAAATAAAGGTTTCAAACAATGACTTGGTATATTTGGAATGTTACCTGCAATGATTTTCACTCATGTCCACTATGTAGATGCATTGTCCATGAAAGCAATAGCCATCTGCGTCAGGACTGCATTTTGTTATGGACACTTGAGCCACACGTGGGTCATCTTCTGTCTGAACTGTGAAGGAAAAGGCAAAGTGAAAATATTATTCTGCCTTCTATGAAGCATTACTTAACTTTTGTATGATCTATTAAGACTTACTGTCACAAAAAGTGTCAGGTGTCAATAAGTCAAAGATAATTTTTGGGACAGGAAAAGCATTCTCATATGAACAATTCTTTCTAAACATCCAATAACATAGCACTGTAAACAATAAATTTCTTATCCAAAGGGAAATACCCAATGAACTATACACAGACTAAAAATTAGATGTGGGTTATATTTTCCTTAAGTACAAAATCCTCATGCTTTAGATACATGTAAATATAATTACTTTCCATAATCATTTATTTAGTCTAGCTATCTTCATTTTTCCATAAATCAAAAAATCTGATCGTCATTACTCCCCCAAAATTTCAAGTTGAAATGGTTAATTAATTAGCTTTATTCTATAGTTATCTTTAAGCCAAGCAGACATGTTTTGTGAATGTACCCAATTTTTTTTTCAGATTACTTGAAAGAAACTGACTAAAGTCTACCATTATCTTAAGTATGAGACCCAACTGTGATCCAGAGTAATCCTGAATAAAGAAGGTACTTGGTTACACAAGAATTGTGAAAACAAAGGCCTCATTAGAAATAGTGTTACAGAGTAGACACAAAATTACTTTCAAATGCTTTAGTTACGAAAATGTGCAGAATAATTGTGAAATAAACAGTAGCATTATGTTACTGCTCTCTGCTTCATTCTGTGAAGAGTAACTTGGGTGCTCTTGTTCATCGAGCACAATTGAGTGTAGGGTAGGGAGGCTGATTAAAACTTCAGAAAGATCAGTGAGGACAGAAGAGAAGGTAAAGGTTTTGTGAACAATTAGTTTCTGGTTCATCTAGATAACCTTTAATATCTCAGCCTAAATAAAGAGCAGATCTTCGGGGGTTGTTGGATGCAAAACTTCATCACCTATCTTTGTATACTGGTGCCTAAGCAGAGAAATATGGCGTTTGACACTTATTCAGCACCTCATAATAATTTCTGAATAAACTTGGGAGGTCAGGGGCACTTGGCTTAAACAACACTGACTCAGGTTTGATTCTGGTACCCTTTAAGGCACCCAAGATCATCAGGGGTAATTCGAGTGTGCATAGCCAGGAATAAGTCCAATGACAGCTGGTGTGGCCCTGAACAAAAATAATTTCTGAATGAACTCTATAGTTAGGATGTAATTTGTGTTGTTATCAATTATAAAATTGTCTACTTGTACAAATTAAATTTTCCTGTTTTGCCTGGGATCTAATATGTAATAATGGTCTCAAGTAAAGTTATGGCTAAGGTCATAATTAATCAGATTTTATTTGTTTTGTATATTTTACCTTATTATGTTTTAATTTATTGGGGAGGGGGCTGGAGAGATACAGGGATTAAGGCATTTGCCCTTCATGCAGCTGACCCTGTTCGAACACTGAGCTCTAAAAGGAGAGGTCCCTGAGCACAGAGCTAGGAGTAAGTAGTGAACACCACTGGGTGTAGTTTCCAAACAATTATATTGAATAGGGAATAACAAGAAATGCTCATGAACTTAGGGACTACTCTTAATGATAATGGCCTTGGTATATGAGCCTCAGAGCACTCTGGCCAGAAGAGATGATAATGCTTGAGTTGTATCATCAGGAGTGCTGTGGGCCACTAGGGTTGGTTATACATGGCATGTGGAGCAGAGGATTGAATTTGAGGCCCCACATCTGCCCTTTGAGCTATTACTCTGCCATTGTCCCTTACTGTATTTCTTTATATTCTAATCTTTAAATTTAATTAAATGCCCACTTCCTAGTCCAGCAGGTAGAAAAATATTTCCAGATCACTAATTCAAAAAAAAAAAAACAACATTTATTTTGCTAATACATTTTATCCTTTCTTTTTTATCAAAATACACTTACGAGTTTTTGAGTTCACATTTTTTGTCAATAATGTGTAACTGATAAATTTGAGCTTACCTAATGCTGTACAGTTATCTACAGATTCTCCTGGGATACATGAAGGAATAACAGTTGTACTGAAAACTGCTTGTAGAAGATAGAAACCTGTTTATGGAGAAAAGTGAAATATAAAAGTTATGCATCAAGAAATGAACTCTTGGTCATATTCCCACATGGATACAGTATTTAAACAATTGTTTTATAATTTTAAAAATTTGATAGTTCATACAATTAATAAAAATGAGTATATCATTTTTCAAAAAAAAATCATGAAATCCTGCAGCATACTTTCATGGCATACATTGCAGATTTCACTTGCTCTACATGTTAAAAAGTCAAATCCTTTTGAAGTTTGATTTCTAAAAAGCTTAGCAACTGGAAAAATAGAGCATCCTAATATTTTGCTCCATTTGTGCTCCAAGGTGGAATCTTTCAAATAAAATTTAGTCTATTATGAGAAAATTAAATAGGACTCTCAAATTAAGAGATAGCCACTGCCAATTTAAGTCTCTCAATTACACATAAATTGTATTGTATGTGAGCATACACTAAAATAGATAAAAGAGCATCTATCCAAAGTCAGAATATATCTCTCTATTGGAAAAATGCACATGCTGATTTCTAAAATTCATTTTGTCAGCCCAGTATGCATTTGACAAATAATGTCCTCTGTTTCCATTGCAAAATGTTGAAAAAGAGACAGCAGAATGACTCAAATAAGTTTCTTAATTGCATGAAAAAGCATAGAAGAATCTTTTCAGTGGCACAGATCCCTATTGAAGAGTATTTAGCCCCTTCCTTTGAAGAGCCAGATTTTTGTACTTCAACCACACTTTCCTGCCTCGATAGGTAAATTTTACATAAAAAATATTAATAGAAGTCACCAAGTGGCTTTGGTGATTATGGTGATGGTAGAAAGTGGAAGCAGATAACAATCCTGGAACCCATTTACTAATCAGGCGGTTTTGTCTTTTTATTGTATGAGTTATTTTATTTAATCCTCTCAGTCACTATTTATATAAGACACTATTAAGATTTATGAGGGAAATGAGACAAAGAATTTAAACAAATTTCCCAAGGACACACATCAAAAATGTTGATGAGTCATCAAAAGAATCTAGAACCCTAAAATAATATTAAAGTATTAGCAACATCAGACTAGATAAATGAATGTAAATGTCAGTAAAGTATAACATTTAATTCATTACAGAGACAACAATTATGCTGGGATAGCAATCTTGCGGGGATAGTTGAGCTATGTTGGAATCATCATTTACCTTCTCTTCTCTAACTTACAGAATTTTAGGGCAACGTCAATGAAGTGATCTTTCACAGTAATAATAAATTTTAATCAACTCTCAAGATAAGAAATCCCATGAAACCTGTTCTGTCATCTATAACTGTATGTGTGAACAGTGCCCTCTACTGTCTATAACAAATTATTCATCTGTAATTTAAATGATTTAAGTCTTGGTATCAAAGATTTTAGCTTACTTTTAACTCAGTCAGCAGAGATGTGCATGTATATATCTTCATGTATATGAAAATTAATTATATATAATCATCATAGTTTATGATTTTATTCCATTTCAAATTTAACAATATAATAAACATACAAATAGTTACTAACCCCAGATAATCTGAGTGTGATTGTATTATTCAATACTAATATCTGGACACCATCTAGTATATATGGGTTCAGAATTTATTTTTCTCATAAGATTTCTTAATTTTTAAATGAAAATACTCCTTGAATAGTTTAGAACTATCTCTTCCACACCACATACATACTTCTCCTACAGTAAAAATGCTTCTTTATTATATAAACAAAAGGAAAGCTTTCATAAATGACAAAAAATAGCTATAGTTTGTATTTCATTATCAGTCAAACATAGATGGGAAAAACTATCTTTGTACAGAGAACTTTTGATGGAGGATTTTCATCACACAGAAATTTGTTCTATTTCTTAATGTACTCATGCTATATTTTTCAAAACTGAAGAATCAAACTCTTTAACTAATATAGCCTGTTCAACACAAATTTGACCTCTTCGTATGTGTTTATACACCCTTGACACTCCTTTCCTCAATATTTCTTCAACTGAGGAAAACAGATGACACAAGCAATTCTCCTATAAAGGAACTACTCAGGTACAGCATGCAAATACATATTTGAAATACCTTTCTCTATCCTTTGAGAAAACCAGACATAGTCTTTCCTGTTTGGAATTGCTTATAATTGTAACTTACAACTATAAGAGATTCTGATGAAATGTTCAGGGTGTACTTTTTTATTTAAAGTTTTTAAGTGTTATTAGTGTTTCCACTGTTGGACACTGTTACAGCTGATCAAGCCAGTTGAAATATTTTCTTTGTGAATTATAAAGAATGTTCAGCGCAGGGTGTGCCTCCACAAAAACTGGGCTCTCCTAACCTGTGACGCTCCCTTGGACATAGTCCATCACTCAGGATGGTTTCTGTGAGACTTGCTATGTTAATCCAACATCCGGGTATTTTAATGGTGAAATAAGTAAATAATTTTCAAAGATTTATTTTAAAAAAAGTGTTTAATTTACAATTCCATTTTGGATGGATTTAGTCAGTACAATATCAAAATAGGTTCTAAGTCATGTGTCCATCTACAAAGCTCTGCTAGTGTAATATAGAGCTTTTCTCAAACTAACCTTTGAGCCAGGCCCTTAAAAACTACAGTCAAGGAATAAGTAGAAATAATCTTAAAAGTTTAAAAAGATCCGCCTTTGAAGAATCTAATATCTATTCCCTTACCATCCTTATGGACCTCTACTCCTTAAAGTTATACAAGAAAATGATAGTCATACTTTTCTTAATGTATCAGTGTTTCAAGACTTTCATATTTGAACATGCTAATCTTTGATTTTATTACAAATCCCTTTATGCTACAATCCTGCTAAGAAAATAACTCACAACCGGTGGAGGAATAATACTGGAGAGATAGCATGGTTAAGGCACTTGTCTTACAAGAGACCAACACCAGTTTGAACCTTGGCAATACATTTGGTCCCCTAAGCATGACCAGGAGACCTCCATAAGCATAGAGACAGCAGTAAGCCCTGAGTACCACTAGGGATACCCCCATTCTCCACAAAGAAGAAAGAAGATATTTTAGACATGAGAGAAAATACATGTCTTGCTTGTAACTGACATCAGTTCTAAAACCTGGTGCTGCTGAAGTTCACTGAGGAACATTGCAAGGGGTCACTCCTGAGTACAGAGTGGGGAATAGTCCCTGAGCACCACTGGAAAATAATTCACAGTGACATTAAAGATTTTTAACAATGTCAGTGTTGCTGAAAACTGATTCTGCATCAGGCTCCACTGTGGTAACTAAGACATGAGAAATTCTGCCCATGGGGTTTTTAAGTGGTAGTTGATATGTAAACCCAAAATTGACCGCTAGAGCTTCTATTTTAATAAATCAGTGAAAATTTACCTCCCTTATTGTTTCTGTCAAATTTCAACTTTTTAAGAATTCGAGGCTCATCTATTCATCTCTCCACTTTTACCTCAGAGATTGTATTTCAGTGAAATCTCCAATGTGCCAGCAGGAAGTGGTGTTAGTGACTCACAGGATACAAATCACCTCCACTCTGAGTCAGGCTGTGCCTACACCCTTACACAATACTGGGGACCTTGTGGGAGAGGTTGAGTCCTGTATCCCAGAGGGGAGCAGCACAAAATGCATTTGGCCCTGGAGCACTAACTTAGGCTTGCCCAAGTGCATCACTCTGACCAGAAGCAATTTCAGATGTAGAAAATGACCTTCTGTCTACAAAAGGTTTCGGGTTTTGTTGGTCTGGTTTCCTTGTGGCAATATGGAGGGTTCATCAAAAAGGATAGGATTTATTCAGTGACTCTTGGGCCATTTCACAAAAAACAAATTCCACAAAATCAATTAAATTCTCAGGATAAAGTAAATGAAAAGTAAGCAAACAGCTAATGAACAATGTGACTAAAGAGTGGAAAGAACGCAACTCGGTTTTTTGAAAGAAGCATTTTATAATTGAGAATTAGAATGTAGAATTAAGTATTGTAGATCAGAGCAACAAACTCATAATGAATCACAGCACTTGCCTAGCCCAAACAGGTAGAAAAACCCACTTTGTTCACACTTTTTCTGTGGTCACATGGGCTGTTAGTAGTATTACCTTCTTCCAGAGCAGTCCATAATTGTAGAATTTGTAATGTAGTAAGCTTGTTAGGTCTTGTGTACTATGAAGGAGCGATAATGCCTTGGCCGTTTTCAATGTCTTTTGTGCCCCAAAGGAGCATCACAGTTAAAGTTTAAGCTCTCCTTGGTTAAAATAACTGCAAAGTCTTTATTATATCAGATATGAAAAGAACTACTTTCCATATGTTATAGTAATATTGCTTTTCAGGAAATAAAAAAGAGAGAGAAACAAGCTTTCTACCTGTTTTCAAAACAAAACTTATTCACTAATTCTAAATAGATAAACTTAATGCAACTATATAAGATAAAATAGGACAGAACCAAAGGTTGTTATAGCAAGAGGTTGCCAAAAGTGTTTTTTTAATTTGAGAAAGAAAAGCATTTAATCAATGAGCTTTTAAATATATATATATATATATATATATAGAGAGAGAGAGAGAGAGAGAGAGAGAGAGATGATATGTGCTTTAAAGGTCTCAAATTTGGACTTAGGAAACAGCTAAAAAATCAAAGCAAATATATGCTTGCCTTGTATAGGGTTCCATGTTTCATCTAAAAAAATCTAGGATACTCATTGTTTGAAAGTCCTGACAATCAAAACCAAAAAAATAAAGTATTTTAAAAAAATTTATGTCCAAAGCTTAATTTGAATTTTCATTAAAAATAAAAGTGAGCAACAGTCAATCAGTATATTGAAAACTTCTAGCAAAATTTTTATTTTTGCTAAAGACATTTTTTTTTCATAACTGGAGATATCAACTTCAGAGAAAAATGTGCACACCAGGGTTGGAAGTTTTAGTTTTATGAGATAGAAGTAAGAGAGCAGCATAGTTCACACTTGCATTATGTAACTATATGTACATATTCTACATTCTCAATCAATGCCTAAATGATATTTTTATATTCAGGAATTAATTACATGCTGAAATTAAATGAAGGCAAAGACATAGTTCCAGTCCACACAGAGAATGAATTGGGCTGAACCTCAGCAGGTGGAGAAGAAAAGAGAGAATTCAGATGCCAAGTTTCTGGTCGGAAAATAGCAAGAGGGTGGTGATGAGTGGAAAACAGGCAGGACAGCAGCTTTGTGGTAGCATTAGTAGATCTGAAGGGAGGACCTAATGTATGGAGGAACTTGAGTTCATACAGTATCAACTGTATCTGAGGTCCTTGGGAATACAAGTCTTGAGTAAAGAAAATTGAAATTGATGGAGGTTCTCTGAAAAAAATAAAATCTTTGAAGACATAGAGCCCATGAACATGTTCCAAGGGGAAGAGAATAGAAAACTGTGAGAATTAGAATTATAAAAAGTGATCAAAGTGACTAAAGAAACTGGGGAGATAAAAGTAAATTTAGTATTATAGAGCCATGACCACAGTTACCAAAGGAGGCAAGAAATAGAAGCAATGAAGAGACTGAACAAAATATGAGTGATTCCATCACAAATATGATTCATCATTGTTCAGAGCAAAAGGTGTGTAGATAAACAATAAAATTGCTGGATTTTACTTTTCATGTTTGTATCTAGCTTACCATAAATATTCATTTTATTTGTCTTGGCAACATTATATGATCATTTTATTGTGAATTTTAATTGTCTGTGTTAAAGCAATTTATTAGGTTAGTGTGTCTCTATCCATAGTATTCTTTTGTCAAGAGAGATATTTAGAAAATTTGTGACAAGTTGGGGTGGAAAGTGGGGTGAATGCTATAAACATCTGTTGGGTGGAGTCCTGGGTTGCTGCTAACCCAAAATCAATCAAAAAGACAATTCATAACAAAAAATTATCTTGTTTTTTGTTTTTTGTTTTTTTTTTTTTTTAATTTTGGGTCATACCCAGCAGCTCTCAGGGCTTACTCCTGGCTCTGTGCTCAGAAATCGCTCCTGGCAGGCTCGGAGGACCATATGGGATGCTGGTATTTGAACCACTGACCTTCTGTATGCAAGGCAAACATCCTACCTCCATGCTATCTCTTTGGCCTCAAAATATCTTGTTTATACTGTTATAAAACCAAAATTAAAACTCTGTATCAGATTTACGAACTAGAGTCCACAAACTCTATAATTGTAGTTCTGTTCAAGTTCTGATACTAATTTTAACCTCCAACTGAATGCCCTTATCTGTAAAAACCTTGGAATGGAGTCCTTGGATGGAGAACAGTAGAAAAGGAAAGAGAAATTAGATTACTCTAAGATTCTTTTCATTTGTAAATACACCTTTTTCTCTATTGACTATCTGCTATCCATTAATATCACCGTTCAGTCTCTCTCTGCCTGTCACTCTCACTCAAAAACGATGCATCACTGCAGATATACCTACATTTTATTAGGCATATCATCAGTGAATGCAGACAATAATAAAGACTGAAATAAAAAAAGGGAAGCAAAATTCCTGGGCTTTATTAGAAAAAGCGATTGAATTTTCAAACTGTCGAATTTTTTCACAAAATAGTGAGAACTCTGAATAAAGAATTATTCACCTCACACTTACTGGGTGTTTAATATTATTCTATCATACTATGAATCAGATGAACAAGTACAGCACCCATAAAGGAGGGAAAAGGCTAAATACACACAATGTAAAATGAAAGAATAGAACAGGTGAAAATAGTAGAAAGAGGCTGAATATTTGCTTCAGGTGGTCAAGGAGAGGAGAAGGTGGTCAGACAAAACCTGATCACTTTCTTAAAGAATTAGTGGCAGTTTCACCAAAAGAAAAGGGTGAGTTGTAGGCATTAACAGTATGTATGGGGGCCAGAGCAATGGAGCAAGGCTTAAGGCGTCTGCCTTGCATTCCCTAGCTTAAGATGGACCCTGGTTCTATCCCCCGGTGTTCCATATGGTCCCCAACCAGGAGCAATTTCTGAGTGCTCAGGAGTAACCCCTGAGCATCACCAGTTGTGGCCCAAAACCAAAAAACCAAAAACAAAAACCCAGTAGGTATGGCATATTTTACACTTTCACACAAATAATATATTGGATAACTCATTTTTTAAGTCTGTATTCTTAATCATAAAATGGGAATAGTGATACCTTTCCTGGATAACAGAGAGTTGCTATAAATATCAAATTGAGGCAATTCTAAAAAACTAATTGATAATGTTCAGATGAATAAAACTTCTCATTTTAATTAAAAGTGCTGTTTACCATTTTCTAACATAGCAAAACTACACACAGTTATCTGGTAAACAGAAATTATGATTTCTAATTACAGATGAGAAAATAAGAGACTCAAAGAATTCTTCCTGGGGGCTGGAGAGATAGCACAGCAGCATTTGCCTTGTAAGCAGCCAATCCAGGACCTAACGTGGTTGGTTCGAATCCCAGCATCTCATATGGTCCCCCGTGCCTGCCAGGAGCGATTTCTGAGCAGATAGCCAGGAGTAACCCCTGAGCACCACCAGATGTGGTCCAAAAACCAAAAAAAAAAAAAAAAAAAAAAAGAATTCTTCCTGGAAGTGTTAATATAGAAACTTGAGTGTGAACCTATTATTTCCTTAGAAACCCACCCCTCCAACATCGCCTCCTGTATCCTCCAGTCACTTGCTTTGTTTTAGTAAATCTTTGTATTTACAGGATACATCTATACAAGTTCATGAGTTTGATTCTCCAACTTTGAAGACATAGTATAGTTTAGCCTTTGGACTCCTACATTATAGATGAACAAACTCAAAACATATCTTTTTCAAAACAGTGCAGACAAAGCAGTGGAGACCACACTTAATTATATATTTCTCTCTATTAAAATTATAGTGGTCTATGTCAGTATTATTTTTTCTAATGAGATAAACTAAAGTAGTAATCATTCAATATCATTTTTCCTAAGCCTAGATAAAAATCTTACTTTCTTCTTCATAGTTTTTTCCCTCCTAGAATGGCTGAGGTTTATTGAGACATTCTGCTTTATAATTTGAAGTCAAGTATTTAATTATATTTTTTTAGAAAAGGTAATATCAGTTTTGGGATCAATGCCCACTAGCTTATTTTTATTTTGTTTTATTGATTCATTTGCTGTTTGAAAACTATGCTCTGCACATTATATGTCTCTTAATTTAAATCTATGACTTTTAACATCAACAACTATGTGGAAAGAAATAGAAATGAGAGTGGAGGGAGAAGAAAGAAACAGAAATAAGAGAAAATTTTCCTTTATCCTGAGGATTTTCAAGAGAATTTATATGTAACTCACTTGCATACCTTCAAACTTAAATTCAAGATTTCGACTTAAAAAACTAAGGGTTCCATCTCTCCCACCACAGTTGCCAAATCATATTGAGTATTATAAATAGTATCTCAGCAAATTAAATCATTACCTTAACCTAGAATGTCATTGAGACTTTATTGGTCTTGTAACTAGACACCCAGTCTTGCACAAACTGCATTGCCAGAGGACACTGAGTCTGTGGTATTACTTCATTTTTTCAAAGGTTCCAGAATTGCCATACCAAGGTCCTGGTTATCTGGGTGCTCCTCCCCCTCAAAACTAGGATCTCTTCCATTATAGCTTTGAGGACTTACCCATTGTCTCAAATGGAATGTTCCACAGCAGTTACCACCATATTAATCAGACTATTTGCATGGACAGACAGTCCAAGGAAACCACCCTTCATTTATTATCTCCTTGAAGATGAATCTGAACTTGACATCTCTTTTGTGATAATTATGTAGTAAATGGGAGAACTTTGAATAAAATATGGAAAGATGTCATTCAGATACAATTTTTCTTAAGTAATTACCCCCCCCTCTTTTTTTGTTTTTGTTTTTGTTTCTTCGGGCCACACTCGTTTGATGCTCAGGGGTTACTCCTGGCTAAGTGCTCAGAAATCGCCCCTGGCTTGGGGGGGACCATATGGGACACTGGGGGATAGAACCGCGGTCCTTCCTTGGCTAGTGCTTGCAAGGCACACACCTTACCTCTAGCGCCACTTCGCGGGCCCCGACCCCCCTCTTTTTTAAGCTAGGTAGGATATCTATGTTTTCATTATTAATATTAGAGATTCTAACTGTCCCCTTATAGATTCAATTTTCAATTCAATATACTATTTTATTAACGCAGAGTTAAAAAATGTAGATATCTTCTTTGGCTGTTTTTTTTACTTAATACATTTGGGCAAAATAAACATAAAGATCTAAGTCAGCTATCACCTTCAATGACTATAGTAAAAGTTAATTTCAGGGAATTCTATTGATTAAAATCTGAATAAAGACTAAGCAAAATATCAACAGACTTTCAGCACAAATTGGAAAATAGTCAAATGTTTCCTGTGCATGATTTTGAATGGTAATGCAAGAATACCATTCTTGCATATAGCCTATCCCCACAGTTTTGAAACTTCTCAAATTAATCCTGTTATTATGGTAATGCTCCTGAAGACCCTGATTCCTTAATACATATTCCGGAAAGACCCTGCCACTTGCTATCTCTAAATTCTTACTATATATTTGATTTTGTCTAGTTGGGTTAATCACATCTACTTTATACAGTTATTTTAAGGAGAAAATAGATGAAGCAAAAAGATCCGTGTTTATTCTACTTAAAATGAAATAAAATGAGCATGCATATAGCCATCAAAATCTGCATGTGTTGTAAGTAGTAAATAAAATTAAAGGCATCTTTAAATTTTCAATGACAAATACATTAGTATTTTCGAAATAAAGCAATAATACAATGTTGGATCATATATAAACTAAGTGACTTCGTTTGAAAAACAGATGTTTAGGAAAATATTTTCTATGTAATCTTTTGTTTGGGGTAGGGGTGGGAGTCAATTTTAGAACTAGTAAGTAACTACCTTTTTGTCCCATGTGCTTTAGGATTGGACTTGAATACCTGTCTAGAGTGCAGAGACATGATAAAGGAATTTAAACAGGAACTTTCCTAGTGGCAAAGTAATATCTAAACAAACTGGGAAAACAGAAACTGACCTAGCTCATTTGGAAATGGGCTTGGTGGCTGATGAAATAGGTGAACTATAATTAAGTAATGCAATAAAGGAGTTAAGCACTTTCATGACAACAAAAACACACAACACGCATAGCAGGTGGGTAGAAACCAGGTTATTCATAGGCCCTGCGCTCTCGAATTAGAATATTCAGTGAGTGGCCAGAACAGACACTACATTGTTCAGCTGCAAATTTGGGAGGGGGAAAGAAGGTGGAACCCTGGGCCATTCTGATCTCAAGCTTAATTTCGAACTCCAAGAAGACCGTCCAAATTCTAAATTTATTTTCACAGAGACTTCAAAACAAAGATGGCAAAAATCATTCTTTATTGGCGATCTTTAACAATTTAGTATCAGCGCAATTTTAATAGGCACCGCAGAGTGTGAAACCTTTGACCCAGCGTAGACTCACATAGAACCGCAAGTCTAGTTTGCACCCCGCTGGGCCTCGTTTGCAGCTCAAATAACTAAGTTCCAACTATGCAGAGTATGCATTTCATTAAGGCTTCCAATACCTAGATAAAAAGCATGTCGAAATAATTTAACTGTCACATCCAAAGCAGGTAAAGTCAGTTTATTGGGGGGGGGGGGGCGAAGGGGCGGGTGTACCTGTTTCCCTGCAGCTCAGGAAAGAAAATAATTAATAAGGTGAAACTGATAGCTTTTATTTCCTTACTGAAATTGTCGTGTCCTGCGCCAAGTAACTATTGAAGCTGTTCTAATTTTTGTTTTGTTTTATTTTGGGGTCACACCCGGGGGTGCTCAGGGGTTACTCCTAGCACTGCGCTCAGAAGTCGCTCCTGGCAGGCTCAGGGGACCATATGGGATACCGGGATTCGAACCAACATCTGTTCGAATCAGTTGCTTGCAAGGCAAACGCCCTACTGCTGTGCTATCTCTAGGGCCAGAAGCTGTTTTATCTAACTTTCCCCCCTAAATTGAAAAGTTACAAAATGGGCATTTTTGTTTTGTTTTCCCAGTCTACATAAATAAATTAATCTAGAAGAAAGATGATCGGGTATCAAAATACACAGCTGACTCCGCATTAGTCAATTTGGATGGAGCCTAATTTCCAAAACCGAGAACAAGACAAGGAAAAAATAAAATAAAATAAAAAAAAGACATGCCTTTCTGAAAGGTTTCTAAGTGGGGGAATCTTGCTTCCCTCCCGTCTCTACACCGCTAGAGAAAAAAAAATCTGAACTATCCCACAGTATTTTCCTGGTCTTTGGCTTTCTAAAATTGGCTCAAGAGAAAGAAAAAAGTTGATCAGTTTATCAATGAAGGGCCAGGTAGACGCCCCTATATCAATCACCCCCGCCGCCCCTGCGCATACATCCACTTCTTTCCCACCCCGGTGGCTCCGCGCTCAGAGCGCTTTAGCCTGGCTCGAACTCGCCTTTGGCAGCCCGATGCCCACCGCTGGCAGCGTCGGGCTCCGGGGCGAAGGCGAGAGGCGGAGACTCACCAAGACACAGCAGGAACGCTGGGTCCCGGCCTAAGCGGCGCGGCTCCATCCTCCAGTCCCCGGAGCGTCCTCGGAGCGCGCGGGCACCGGGGCTGCGCGTTGCGGGCGGCGGCGGCGAGAGCCTGGAGCGCACCTGCCCGGTCCGGGATGGCGGCAGCGGCGGGAAGCCTGGAGCAGCCTGGATGGACCGAGTCTCTCGGAAATCCAGCCGGTCTGGCAAGTGAGCTCAACTATCCCCTCAATGCGACCTTTATAAATTAAAAAAAAAGTGGGGGAGAGAAAAAAAAATAAAGGATGATGAAGATGTCTAGGGAGGGGCCTGGAGCCCAGGAAGGACTCACTAGCTGGTGAAGTCCAAAGTGCCCAGAATTTCATAACAGGGCCCAGAGGAGGAGTGGCCGGAGGATTGTCCCGATGGCATCCTCCCTCTGCGAACACCTTGAGAGTGCATGAGGAATGAGAAAAATGTTTCTGCTTTGCTAGGGACTACTCCCCAAACTTTTCCATCTCTCTCTCTCTCTGACTCCCGCATACCTAGGACTGGATGGATTGGTTTGCTTTGGGGGTTACCTGCGGGATGGTAGGTGGTTTTCCTTGCTCGGGGTGACAGGCATAAATGGACTCAATTAGTCGACTCTCCAGCCCAGGCCCGTGTTACCAGTGCATGCTTTAGGAGCCTGTGTGTTTCTCTGTGTATATTCTTGAAGTTTGTCAGAGCTCAAAGCTCTCCCTTCCTCGCCTGCTTTTGCAGCCCTCTGCCTTGAGTATGATACAGGTGTTTGTGGCTGGAAAAGTATTCTTTAAACCCTTATAAAAAACCACACACATCCCAAACCCCACACACACACACACACACACACCTCATATTTTCTCCTCTCTTACTAGTACTCATCACTCTGCTGCTTTGAATTTAACTTCCCTTTTTTTCATTAATAAATTATATTTTGACCAAAGTGGATCACAAATCATTCACAGTAGTATTTTAGGTATATTATAACATTAAATCAGGGGCAAAAAAAAAAAAAGGCACAAATTGAATTTGACTTCTTTTTAAAGGGACTTGTCTTATCTTGATGCTTCTCAGTTACAGCATTTTGCAGTGATTTCCATTTTCCTTTAGAGGCCACATGCCAATCTTTGCGGCCTCAGCTACCAGTTATTCACCAAATTGATTCCCCCCAAGCCTGGTCATAAACCTATGCTTGTCCTATTTATTTCTTTTTCTTTTTCTTTTTTTTATGCTTGTGTTACTACTGGAGGTGTCAGTTTGGAGGAATGAATATCATATTTCAGAATGAGCCAGATCCTACTGTTTTTAGTGATTCTTTTCAAAGACCTAGAGTTTTTGAGCCTTCTCAAATATCTTCTTATTCTCATCTTTCACATTTTGTATTGTTCATTCTTCCTCTTCTAGAACTGTTATTTCACACCAGTAAAAAGAACTTTATGTTGTTTAACTGGTTTTTCTTGTGAGTCTTATATTCAGATCTATACAAATGCAAAAACTAATCTTTTATTTCCTATGTGGGGACCCCAAACAGGGGGTCAGATTAGTGGGGCTAAAAGCATAGTTGACTAGAAAATGGAATCTGAAGCATGCTGATAACATGTTACCCATCTGCTTTTTTATTCATGTTTTATATCACCTTTCTTTTCTTTTGGCCTCGTATTCCAAGTGTTCTTCTGAGCTCACTTGCTAGAAACTAATACTTCATTTTGCCTTGAGCGTTTAAGATCATGGGCCCTACATTTATTTCCCCTGTGTATGAATCCTTGGAAAAGTTAATCTTCCTTAGTTTTCTTATGTGTTAAATAATAAAGATACTAATATCTAAGTTGTAGAAAGATAAAGTTCTTTTGATGTTACTACTAAAGAATTAACTAATATAAATTTAAAATATGTTTTATGTTTTATCTTTTAAATATCTTTTAAAATGTTTTATATTTAAACACTGATTCTGAGGATAGTGGCAGTTGATTGATGTATATTTGACTCAATATGCCTGAGTTAAATGAATAAATAAAAGGTAAGGTAAAGGAAGGATTATGGATTCCTAAGTCTACATTCTGACTCTATTAGGAAATGGGACAGTAAGTGACCTCTCACTAAAATACTCTTGAAATATATATATTATATATTATAATATTATATATATATATATATATATATATATATAACCAAGAAAGATGATTGTGGCATGAGTGTTACTTTCTAAAGCATTGATAGGGATCAAAAGTTTTGTAAGTTAGGACTGGGGAATTTCTAAGTTACAATATGAATCTGGAGAAGAAAAGCTACAGACAGCAGAAATTATTTGAAGTACTGGCATATCAACTGCAAGCATTCATTTCTTCACTTTGCACAGTGACACTGTCAGGTATTTATTTGCAAGGCGTAACAGGAAGACTTTACCAGTCCTGATTAATGCCTTATTTCATCAAATACAGTGTTATGCTTTAAGCTCAAAAGAAGAGGGTGGGAAGATACCAGGGGAAATGGGGTCACACTGTAATAGTCAACTCTATGGTATTGGTAGGTGGAGAGGAATTTATTCACTTTGTAACTGAAGCCTTTGAAGCCACTTTGTAACTGAGATATGATCATCCAAAAAATCTCCTAGTGCTTATCCCAAAATTTTCCACAGCAATGCACCCTTATACAAGCTGATTTCATATGGTGTGAAGAAATCTTTTCTTTATTGGTTCTGTGTTTACTCAATTTTCTAGCTATTAGTTTTCCAGAATGACTACACCATGACACATCAGAGATCTGCCTTTGCCTCCGCAAAACACTTTTTTAAAAAATAATGAGAATAATTTTCACTAATCACTCACTTAAATGTATATGAAGTGCGTAGTACAAAGTACAATCATAATTCCTCTTAAAGTCACAATATGCATTTGAAGTGGGGTGCGGGGGA
This sequence comes from Suncus etruscus, assembly GCF_024139225.1. Lineage (NCBI taxonomy): Eukaryota > Metazoa > Chordata > Mammalia > Eulipotyphla > Soricidae > Suncus > Suncus etruscus. The sequence goes on along the minus strand of NC_064863.1, from coordinate 63,305,258 downwards.
GCCACATAGAATTTTCCATATAGGAACTGACTTAAAGATGTTAATCAGATCAGCAAGTTCTAATCCAAAACCCATTAAGATTATCTCTCAAGGGTTCTTAAAGAAATATATAATGTACCTCTCTAAATATATAACCATATTTTAAATACATTTAAAATACATTGATTTATTAAATAATCTATGATAATTATCAAAAATATGTATTGTCAATGGTGGCTTTGTGACATAACTATTTTAATTGACTACTAATAAACACAAACCACTGCTGCAAAAATAATATTTTATATTAAACATAGGACCTCTTAGATATTAGCAAGTCCTGGACTCGCAGGTTACATTCACACACTGACTTTAGTCAGCACTAAATATATTGTAGACAACAGCCAAACTCAGCCCTGGGCCCAACCTGGCCACTGTCTAACATCAGACAAGAACTGACAGATCTCAAATTCTTTTCCCATTTTTATCTTTCTCACCCAAGGTCGTATTCATTCCTTCTGATTGCTATGGTTATTTATTATGAAATAAATGATTTTCAAACTGACAACTAAGCATCTCTATTTAGCTAAATCACTTGTATATAACACATATTGTTTCAAGTCTTTTATTTGTTATTCTTAATCAAGAATGGCTGTGGTGGATTGGTGTTATAATTCTCTATAACAGTGAAGACCTTTAAAACTCAGGGAAAGGGAGCCAGAGTAATAGTACAAAGAACTGGGCTCTTGCTTTGAAAGCAACTGACATATGTTTGATTCCCTGGCATTCCATATGGTCCAGTGGACCCCACCAAAAATGATCTCTGAATACAAAGCCAGAAATTAACCCTGAGCACTTCTGGGTTGTGCCAAAGAAAGCAAAACAAAACAAAAACTTTTGGGAAAGTATATAAAGTCAAGCTGTTAAATATAACATTGAAAATAAATATCAATTGATAATAACTTTGAACAATAATTGTATTATAAATTTACTCAGAAATTAATCTTTGAAATTTTTTTGGGGGGGGGTCGAGTCACACCCAGCAGCGCTCAGGGGTTACTCCTGGCTCTACACTCAGAAATCGCTCCTGGCAGGCTCGAGGGACCATATGGGATGCCGGGATTCGAACCTCTGTCCTTCTGTATGCAAGGCAATCACCTTACCTCCATGCTATCTCTCCGGCCCCTCTTTGAAATCTTTTAACGAATAATAATAAAGCCTTAAAGTTCATTTAATAAATTCAAAGAACCTATTATTGTTTATTATGCAGTGTCCTAAAGCTCAATTCTCAACACCATACAATCCTCTTAGTTCCACTGCAGGGAGCCTTTGAAAAAAAATTTAAATGATATTTACTAAATAGTAGATTACTAGTTCTTATTGATTTTCCTGATAAATTTCCTTTATTATTATTTTATTTATTTACTATTATTTTATCAGTAGTAGTAACCATTATTGTTAATATTATTATTATTATTATAATTAATATGTTTTGGCTTGGTGGTAACTCCTAGCTATGCTCTGGGATTATTCCTGGCTCTGTATTTAAGGGTTTGTTTTTGGCAGATTTGGAATCCCTGACAATGACAGGGATTAAAACCAGATCAGAAGGGTGAAAGGCAAGTACCATACCCATACCCACTGTATTATCACTCAAGTTCTCAGGGATTTTGTTTTTGTTTGTTTAGAGCCATACTCAGTAGTGCTCAGGGGTTACTCGTGGCTCTGTGCTCAGAAATCACTCCTGGCAGACTCAGGGGACCATATGGGATGTGGGGTATTGAACTCTGATCTCTCCTCTGCTTCTTGCAAGGCAAAGGCCCTTCCCTCTGTGCTATCATGTCAGCTCCATTAGGGATTTTCTTTCTCTTTTTCTTTTTTTTGGTTTTTGGGCCACACCTGGTGACACTCAGATGTTAGTCCTGGCTCTTCGCACAGAAATTGCTTCTGACTTGGGGGACCATATGGGACTCCGGGGATAGAACTCAGGTTTGTCCTGGGTCAGTCACATGCAAGACAAAAGCCCTACCGCAGGCTATTGCTTTGGTCCCACTAAGGAATTTTTTTAAAAAATGATACCAACATATTTGAAAATGCACATATCATTTAAATGTAAATTAGATTAACTGATCTGATCAAATGACTGGATTCGCTAAATGACAGCATCCTCTCTATATTTTTCTAAAGGTTCAGAATTATAGGTAGAAAATAACTTGGATATTGAGAATTTTAGTTGTTAAATATAAGTGCTAAGTAATAAAATATATATTTAACACTTTAAAATAGGTAGTTTAAAATTTGGTCTCCAAATAACCCTATGATTAAAGTTTTTATTTTTAGGTTTTTTTTGGGGGGGGGTCACACCCAGCAACAATCAGGGTTTACTCCTGGCTCCAAGCTCAGAGATTGCTCCTGACAGGCTCGGGAGACCATATGGGATGCCAGGATTCGAACCAATGACCTTCCTCATGAAAGGCAAACCCCTTACCTTCATGCTATCTCTCCGGCCCCGATTAAATATTTCTTATCTCCAGTTTGCATGTGATACTAAGATTAAAAAGAATTAAATTTATTTCAAAGATATTTTAGCTCATAAATGACAAAAAAATTCAAATCAGGCAACCTGACTTCTCTTAACACTACAATCTTACACCTAGTCTATATTGTTTTTAACCACAACAAATTAGAGCACCAAAAGTTTTTCTATTACTTGTACAGTGCTCATTTGTCATGCAAGCTCAATTTTCTGTAACCATGGTGCTTAAGCAAATGATTTAGCAATAAAATGAAAAGTTCTTAGGGGGCTGATTTATGGGTACCTACGACCTGAAATATTTGTTGAAGGACTGAACAAAACAATTGTTGAACTAATGACCATTTTTCCTTTTTCTCATTATTTCCTTTTTCCTTTTTCTCATTATTTGCAAAGAGCATTTGCATACTTTGGAAGATAGTTTTTCTTTGGGAGGGTTATTGGGAGGAGGTGATTTAGGTTCAGACCCAGTGCTTCTCAGAGTTTCTTCTATATTTGTGTTCAGGAATTACTCCTAAAAGTTTTTGAGGGGGCCAAACTTAAAAAAAAATGAAACAAAACTTAAAACAAAAACTTTTAAGTCTTGTGCCACGATCAAATTTCAGTTGACAATATGCAAGGCAAAAGCCCTATCTGCTATGCTATTTCTTGAGCTCCTTGCAGATGTCTTTCTACTCTTTCCTTTAGAAGAATATTCTAGGAATCCAAGAGATAATACAGCTGGTAAGGTGCTTGCTTTGATGTGGCCAACTCTGGTTCTTCCCACCCCCACATTTGGTACCTTAAGCACTACCAGAGTAACCCCTGAACATAGACAAGTCAGCCCTAAGAACAGCCTAGTTTGTCATAAAAACACACAAACTTAAAAAAAAAAAAAAAAAGAAAGAAAGAAAGAAATGTCTACACTATTGTCTTTTTTCCAGCGACCCACTATTGTCTTTTTTTTTGTTGTTTTTTTTTTGGGGGGGGGTTTGGGCCACACCAGGCGTTGCTCAGGGGTTACTCCTGGCTGCCTGCTCAGAAATAGCTCCTGGCAGGCACGGGGGATCATATGGGACACCGGGATTCGAACCAACCACCTTTGGTCCTGGATCGGCTGCTTGCAAGGCAAACGCCGCTGTGCTATCTCTCCAGGCCCACGCTATTGTCTTTTTTTAAGGAGGAAAACCTATCTGCCTTTGTATTATATTCTAGTTTCCATTGTCAAAGAATTTATTATCTTTATTGTTATTATTTGTGAATTTTGTTAACAACACCCTCTAAAATGGCTTTTTTAATAACTATATAAAAAAAGCCATATATTTATTGCTATTTGGAACCTGACTGAATCTGAAACTGTTTCTTCTGTTTGCCATGTGTTGTCTTACTCATAGTAGAGCCACCCCTTCCTTGTCTTAAACACACCCACAAAACATTAATTATACACATAGTGATGATGAACTAGGAATGCAGTTATCCCTATTTAAATCACTACTATTTTATGTTTAGCTCACGCCTAATTCCATGCATCTCTTCGTCACTTACATTGATACTGCTACTCTTGAAAAACCATAAATAAAGCTAAAATGTAATTTCCATAGTCATTAGTTCAACAATTGTTTTATTCAGTCCTTCAACAAATATTTCATGTTTTAGGTACCCACAAATCAGCCCCCTAACAACTTTCCATTTTATTGCTAAATCATTTGCTCAAGCATCATGGTTACAAAATTGTTTATTGTTGGGGTTCAGTCATTCAATGTGCATCATCCTTCACCAGGAGATCTTGTCACCCTTTCTGTCCCTCCATCCCAATTTTCCACCCCTACCTTATTCTAGTAGCAGGAAATTTGCTTTTCTGTCTCTTTCTCTCTCTGTCTCTTCAGCTTTCTCATTCTCTTGCTCTCTTCTTTTGACATTGTGGTTTGCACTATTTTCAGTGGAGGGGTGCCTTGCCTGTTAGTTTCTCCACTTTCAATATCAAGTTGTTATCCAGAGTGATCAGTTCTATCTATCATTGTCCTAATAGACCCTTCTCTACTCTAGCTACACTCACTATTCGTTGAGTTGAGATTTCTCATCTTGTGCTTGGACCTACTGATTTTTCTCTTTATTATCTCTAGGTATTAATATCATACTATATTTTATTTTTCTTATATCCTACAAATAAGTGAGATTATTCTGTGTCTATCCCTTTCCCTCTGGCTCATTTCACTCAGCATAGCAGTCTTCATGTCTGTCCATGTATAAGCAAATTTCATGGCTTTATGTTTTCTAAAAATTTCATAGTATTTCATTGTGTAGATGTACCACAATTTCTTTAGGCCCACATCTTTTGTTGGGTAGCTGGATTGTTTCCAGATTCTGGCTACTGTAAATAATACTATGCTAAACATAGGAGTGCAGAGGGCATTTTTGTATTGTGTTTTGGAATTCCTTAGGTATATCCCTAGGAGTAGTATTGCTGGGTCATATGGAAGCTCAATTTCTAGCTTTTTGAGAAGTATCCATATTGTATTTTGCAAAAGGTTAGACTAGTCTGCATTCTTTCCATCAGTGAATGAGAGTGTCTTTCTCTTCACATCCATACCAGCACTGGTTGTTCATGTTTTTGTAATATGTGCTAGTTTCTGTGATGTGAGATATTTCATAGTTATTTTGATTTGCATCTCCATGATGTTTAGTAATGAGCATATTTTCATGTGCCTTTTGGCCATGTGTACTTTTTCTTTGAGGAGGTTAGATTTTTTTCTTGTAAAGTTCAATAATTGCCTTATATATCTTAGATATTAACCCCTTATCTGATAATATCGGATGAAAAATTTCTCCCATTCTATGAGTAGCCTTAGTATTCTAGTCACTGTTTCCTTTGAGGTGCAGAAGCTTCATTTAATGTAGTCCCATTTGTTTATCTTTGCTTCTACTTGCTTGGCCAGTGGTATTTCATCCTTGAAGATATCTTTAGCTTCAATGTTATGGAATGTTCTGACTGTGTTATCCTCTATGCATATAATGGTTTTAGGTCTGATATCAAGGTCTTTAATCCATTTTTATTTGACCTTTGTGCATAGTATAAAGGAGAGGTCTGAATTCATTCTTTTACACATAATTGACCAGTTTTCCCAGCATCACTTGTTGAAGAGGCTTCCCTTATTCACTTTGTATTTCTTGCTACTTGATCAAAAATGAATTTTCAGAAAAACTATGGGTCCAATTACAGATAGTCAAGTCTATTCCACTGACCTAAGCATCTGTTTTTATTCCAATACCATGCTGGTTTAATTACTAGTGTTTTATCATACAATGTAAAGTTGGGGAAAGTGGTTCTTTTCTTTCTTACTTTTCCTTACTTCCTCCCTCCCTCCCTCCCTCCCTCCCTCCCTCCCTCCCTTCCTTCCTTCCTCCCTCCCTCCCTTCCTTCCTTCCTTCCTTCCTTCCTTCCTTCCTTCCTTCCTTCCTTCCTTCCTTCCTTCCTTCCTTCCTTCCTTCCTTCCTTCCTTCCTTCCTTCCTTCCTTCCTTCCTTCCTTCCATCTTTCTTTTTTTTTGCCAAGGGTTGGTTTAACTATTCATAGATGTTTATTCCTCCATATAAATTTCAGGAGCATATGACCCACTCATTAAAAATGTTATGGAAATTAAATCTGTACATTTAAATATGTACATTAAATGTGTACAATGCTTTAGGAAGTATTAATATTTTGGGTTTTTTTGGGGGGAATCACACCTGGTGACGCTCAGGGGTCACTACTGGCTAAGGACTCAGAAATTGCTCTTGGCTGGGGGACCATATGGGACGCGAGGATCAAAATACCGTCCTGGGTCAGCTGTGTGCAAGGCAAATGCCCTACCACTGTGCTATTGCTCCAGCCCCCAGTAATATTAATATTTTATTGATGCTAGTCTTCCCAACCCATAAGCAAGATATTATTTTTAACCAGTGTAGTCTGAAAATATTTAATGCTATATTTCACAGATATAGAAAAAGAGCAAACATTACATTATAAATGTTTCTATTTGTCTATTAATTTTATAAGGATACCCGTTGTACCAGAGGCCTTTTTAACCAGGCCTAGGTCGGGTGCGGGACTTGGGTCACCCCAGCACCCCTCTACCTTCTTCCTCCGGAGCTCCAACGCTTCCCCTGGGCCACATGCCTGGGCAAGCCAGCGAGGTGGGTTCCTTGGAGGAGCTTATGGGATACCTTAGGCTTTCCCCACTCCCAAGCCAGCTCCAGAGGGAGGCTTAGGGTGCGGGCTTTGAACTTCCGGCCTTCCAGCTCAGGAAGGATCTCCTTCCTTCCTGGGAGCCGGGAGACTCTGCCAGCATGGGTTTTGGCAGACCTCCGTTGTGCCAAAGACTTTTTTTACACTTGGAGGAGCTTAACTGGGGGTGGCTGATAGTTGCCCGGCTGTACTAAGGCAGTCACTGGTAATTTGATACCAGTCTACATGTTCCTGGGGGCACAATATATATCAATAGTACTCCATATCTTTGATATGTTTTTATGTATGCAGAATGTCCATTTTGTACTCTGCTCTTTATCACACCCCTACAAAACTCATTTTTACTCTTTAACTTTCTCACCCCGAACCATCATTACCCCACATTTACCCTTTTTAACTTTTGTACTGCACCATCCAAAATCACAGACCAACGTGGTGCAATGGATTCAACACCCACCCAAGTATTTCAAAAGCATAAAACAGACAAATGTGCCTTTGGAATATTTTATATCTATTTTCTTTGACAGCTATATCTCTTACTAAATATTCTCTTATATAGTGATGATTTCTCCTACTTTTTATCTTTTCTTCTCTTTGTGAACTGATCAATACGGAATTTAGTAAAGATTCCCTCAGTTTATCGCTTTTGTATAAACCAAGTCATGGGGGCTGTTGGACGTGTTCTTGCAGCCCCCATATGTACCAATAATGCCACCTGACGTTATTCCTTGTTTGTATAAACACATTAAATTTGTGAAATTCTGTACATACAAATAAGTTCTTATCTAATAGAGATGGGAACACACAAAACTTGTAGTGCAATTGGACCTTACACCCTGAACATTGACATAATGACCTGGCGCAGGCCTCAGAAGAATGGGCATTCTCCATTCACCCCTGAACTAGGGAAACTACCTACGAATCATCCAACATTGTCTATAACATCACCTGGAAGCAATCCTCTACCAGGGAAGACCCTACCGCTGCTCTGACATAGACCTACTTAAAAGAGACTTCCCTTAACACTGAGAAGACTTAACAACAATAATGTCCTGCTTACTGGACAGGGCTCTCTGCATTGCCCTTTAATTGTGAGTGAAACTAAAGGATGCTGGACACCAGCCTGACTTCAATGTAGGATATGCAGATTCCAGGATCTTTTGCCAACAATAGAGACTGTTTGAAAAATAAAACCTTATTGGCACTACAGACAAGGACTTGGATTAGACAAACTATTTTGCCGGAGCCTAGAGCTGGTCTTATGCCAGGAAACTTCAGGATTGTGTCTCCTTGTATTTAGGCCAAGGCTTTTCCTTTCCATGTCACCCATATTTTGGTGGGCCTATGCAAAAATTGCCACTGTAACACCGTTTTTACTTTGCTCCTTTGACTCTAAACCTTAAATGAAAAAAAATATCTATTTGAACTTTTGAGGTTAACATAAACTAATATGCATAGGCATGAAAATGTAAAAAATATTATGCCTTCAATGTTTAAGGAGTTACACAAATATCATGGCTTTAAATTGCTTTGTGTATCACTAAGAAATGTTATAATGTACATCTGGAAACTTGAGGGAAAAAGTAATTGTACATGAGTTCTGTTTTATCTCTTCTTAATGTTCCTTGACTGTATGTTCAAAATTAAGGTGTCAGCAACAGGATTTCTTCTGAGAACTTTGTTTAGTGATGATTGTACTTCCACGGTAACTTTACCTTGTCCTCTTCCTTTGCATCATTGTTCTCATAATTAAAAATAAAAAATGATTAAATAAATTTTATAAGGATACATGTTTCTATATGTACATTCCAAGCATTACTGGGTGTTGTCTAGTAAAAATGCCTGAAGGTATAGCAGGATACCACAGAAATCCAAGGAAATATTTTTGATTGATGATTTTTCTATGCTCATCAATACCAATAATAACAGAAGTAAAAAGTTTCTGCTGAAGACAATAAAATAATATCTATGGGATCATAAAGAAAGTACACATCTCAAGGAGCTTGAACAGTGGCCCAGCAGTAGGGCATTTGCCTTGCATGCAGTTGACCCAGAACAGACCTTGGTTCAATCCCCAGCATTCGATATGGTCCCCCAAGCTAGCCAGCAGTAACCCCTGAGCGGCACCGGGTGTGGCCCAAAATTAAAAAAAAAAAAGTACACTACTCAAACCATTTTTTTTATTACATGTGGTCAACCCAGGTTTGATCCCCAGCACTTCATATGGTTCCCTGAAAACCACCAAGGGAGACCCCTTAATGTAAAGTCAGAAGTAATCCCTAAACTACCCTAAGTGTGGTCCCCAAACAAAAATAGTTTGTAACTCTTATTTGTAATGCACTGAATATTATTAGTAATTTTTATTTGTCATAGAAAACATTTCCCAATAAAATTACACATATGTAAAACCATATCTTTATATGCATTTTATTTGGCAAACAATTATTTGTGTACCTTAATATTTTAATATATAACTGCTGAAAGTGAGTTTTACCCTTGACAGACTAATAAAAAATACTTCAAAGTTAATGATGCCTTCAGTCTTACCTTCCCAGATATTCTCATCAATTCTGATCAATTTGGCTTAGAAAGAAACTCAAACAAATATAGTGGAGGGTGGGTGAATTGTTTAGGACTGCACCCAGTGGTACCCAGCAACCTTCTCCTGGGTCTGGTCTTAGGGATGACTCCTGGCAGTGCTTGGAAAACCATATGCAAGCATCTTTCTTAAATCCTATACTCTTTCCTGCCCATAAGTGTATTTTATATCTAACTGGATGGTTTTGACTAAAACAATATAAAGGAACCCATATTAATTATTTTTGTGTGTGTGTTTCTTTGTTTGCTTTTTTGTTGGATATTTTGGGAAGATGTGAGGATCATTCCAGACCGGGTCCAGGTACTCTATGTAGTGTCAGGATTAAACACCTATGGATTAGAAAAATAGTATAGCAGGTAGAGCACTAGCCCAAGAAAACCATATAGTTTAGATCCAAATGCTAATGCAAACTGAAAATAAAATTGCTGCATTATCTTGTAGATTATTTATTAACTTTTGACTATAAATCATGTGCCTTTAATAAATGAGCAATTAGAGCTGGGCTGATCATTCAAAAGGCTAAGGAACAATAGTGGCCTCAAACCTACTCCTATTCCTCACAGAAGTAAAGAGCAACTTTAAGTATAATAGAGTATGGTACAGGTATTGTCTATAATATACCAATGTAATAAAAAGTCCTTAAAATATTATATTATCTTCCAAATAATATAATATTCTCAAGATATGAAAAAGAAGTTAGTCTTCCAAATAGGCTTTTCCTGTTTTCTAAAAAATTGCCTTTCTATCTCTCAAGATATTTCCTTCTTTTTTTTTTATTTTGGTTTTTGGTTTTTGAACCACACCCGGTGATGCTCAGGAGTTACTCCTGGCTATGTGCTCAGAAATCGCTCCTGACTTGAGGGACCATATGGGACGCCAGGGAATCGAACTGCAGTCTGTCCTAGGTTAGCGCATGAAAGGCAGATGCCCTACCACTGCACCGCCTCTTTGGCCCCTCAAGATATTTTCTTAGGTCTCTCTTGCCCCATTTCTTCCTTTTTTTCTTTTTACTTATATCTTATGAGTCATGAACTTCATCAAAAGATATAGAAATTTAGAAATAGAAAACATAAAATCTGTCACAGATAAAGCTTTAATTAGTATAGAATCTAAACCACATTTATGAGAAAAATTTTAATTTTTATGTTAGTAAAAAAATAAATATGTACAATATTAAATGTGCTGAAAGAAGGAAACAATAAAGTATAAAAAAGAGAAGTTTGGGGCTGGAGTGATGGCTTAGCAGTAGGGTGTTTGCCTTGAACGTGGTTGACCCAGGACAGACCACGGTTCTATCTCCCGACATCCCATGTGGTCCCCCAAGTCAGGAGCGATAACTGAGCACAGAGCCAGGAGTAACCCCTGAGCGTCACCAGGTGTGGCCCCAAAACCAAAAAAATTATGTTAGGGGTAACAGGTTTTAAGACTGATAGATAAAGTAAACATATTTAATGCGCTGAAAAATGGCAATAACTTTCATTAAATCTTAATCTTAAGATATTGTTAGGAAATTAAAGGACCATTACTATCCCTAGCCTTATCTATAAAAGGGTAATTTTATAGATAAAATGATCTCTAAAATGGTAATTATAGATAAAATTTTATCTATAAAAAGGTAAGTGTTCTTTTATCTCATTTTCATAAAACTTAAAATATTTTTGAAATGTATGAACTACAACTCTAAGATATAATTGTTGCATTAATATTGGTGGGTTTTATTTTTCTAGCTAGAGCATATGAGAGTCAATAAAAAGTAAAACAGACATCCATGATAGAACTGGATTCTCATAACAGAAAAAATGAAGGAAATATGAATCTGCTATAGAATGTAGATAAAATCAATAGCAGTTAAAATAACTAGGTCAAGAATGGAATGAAAGAAGAAATTCGGCAGTAATGAGATCATAGGTAACCTTTCAGGAGAAAGTTCAGTCACTAATGGGGACAAAATACAAACTGCAGACAGAAAGTACTCTGTATTTCTTCTAATACTATTTCTATCAGAAATGATGAGTTATTTTTGCACCACAAAATGGGAATGTTTATGTTTATATCTTTCATTATCAAAACATTAAATCTGAGCTCACATAATAAGGATGAGTCAGTCTTCATTTGGCATTTTTTAACCCATATAAATCTAATGAATAATATCCAGAAGTTGTGTGGTAGACGGAAGGGCACAGATTTACATAAAATAAATTTTTCCTATTAAATTTATAATAGATAAATATAATTTATTTAAAATTACATAACTTGAACATGTATTCTTATGCATTATAATATAATTAACTATAATAAAAGTGTTAGGAACAGAGTATATATCTAAGATACTAGATCCTATACTTATCTTACTTATTTAAATGTATTGACCTCTTCCCTTATTTCTATTTCATTCTGAGTGTGTGGAGATACGTATAACAGGTAGAGTGTGTTATATGTTATTTGTATATATGTACCTATATGTATATATAAATACAAAGAGCCTGGTTCAAGGGAAATGATAAATTTATTATTTCCATACCAATATGAAAATTTAATTGAGTTACAGAAATAGGACAGGCATTAGGTGCTTAAAATGCATCAGTTCAATCCCCAACACTATATATAGTTTCCCAAGTTCCTTCAAAGATAGTCCTGATCACAGAATAAGGTGCATCTCCTGAGAACTACCAGTGTAGCTCAAAATCTCCATTCCAAAAAGAAAATAAAATTTAAAAGTTGATTTTTAGGGTAACATAACAAAAAATGCAGCATGGAATGAATATCACTTTAGTGGTTTCTGGACACTACCATCAAGCTATAGTGTCTCTTAGACTATAAATTCAGACTCAGGTTTCAGGGGCCAGAGAGAGCACAGTGGGTTATATGCTTGCCTTGCAACAGTCAAGCCAGATTCAATCCCCCATCATGTCCCTAAACAATATTTGGAATGATTCCTGAATTGAGAGTCAAGTACTTAATTAATTGCCTTCAGATATGGCAAAAAAAAATCAGATTCAAATTCTTTTAAAAGTTTCTCATCTAATAAAGCAACCTAAATACCTAAAAAACAATCCTTTCTTCTAAAAATCAACCTCCTAATCTATATATGTCTCTGAAATCCTTTCTTTCATTACACTTTTATTTCTACTTTTGTAGCAAAGAGAACAATTTTTCAATATGTTCTTCCTTTAGACCAATCTCATGTGAAAAATAAAATTAAACAAAAGCCCAAATCTCACACACACACAAAAAAAAACTTGGGCTTTACATAATTCTGCAGTCAATATGATAGAGGTCTCTTACCCTATCTAGATGGCAGAACATGTCTTTGAAATTAGAAAATGTGTTCCCTCTTCTATATGTAGGGATCCAAAAATAATGACTATTCACTGTCCTTTCTCATGCACCTACCCTAGTCTCCTAGTAGATAATTTGAAGCTAACAAAACCTTTTGCTCTTTACCAAGGGAAATTTATTTTTTAATTTTTATTTTTTATTTTGATCATAGTGGCTTACATATTGTTGACAATAATATTTTAGGTAAATATTTACATAAAATCAGGGGGGATTCCCATCACCAAATTGTCCTCCCTACACCTCTGTTTCTGTCCTATCTCCCATATCCTCTTCCCTCACCCCCAGGGCTGCTAGAATATGTGGTCCCCTATGTACCTATCCTACTACATAGTAGTCTTGCACCTGTTTGGTCTTGGTGCCTCCCTTATTTTCCCCTCTAGTTGGGAGGCAGGACTAGCTAGTTCAAGTTGCGTGGTTTTGTTTGAAGAAGAGAAATGTAATAAACTGGGGTAAAAGTCTAATACTCCGAAAATGGGCAGAATCCTTCTAGAGGCTCTCATCATCGATTTGAGAGACAAAGGAGAAAAAGAAGATGAAACACTCCACCAGTACAAAAAGTATCAAATATCCAGTGAAGACTCCAACAATAATGATAAGCACCACAAAAAAAATTATATAAAGTAATCTGGTTACTCTGAGAAATGTTTTACTCTCCCAAATCACAAGTTAATGAAAACAAATTTAAAGGAAATATTAAAGTAAACTCAACAGAGTGAAAGATTATGGGATAAATTTGAGAGTAAAAGTGTTGGGGTCTTTAACATTTTTTGTGTTTGGGGGGGCACATATAGTGATGCTCAGGGGTTACTTCTGGCTATGCGCTCAGAAATCACTCCTGGCTTGGGGGACCATATGCAAAACCAGGAACTGAGGTCCGACCTAGGTCAGCTACATTCAAGGCAAAAACCTTACCACTGTGCTATTGCACTGGCTCCATCTTTGTGTTTTTTTTTTAATTCAGTATCTTCTTATAACATTTAATAGACACCTGCTTATTACTGGTTCTGACACCTACCTAATGAATCTCAACGGTAATATCATTTCCTCTAGTAAGAGTTATCTGACCTTCCTAGAAAATGTAAGCTCCTCAGAAATATCCTATATTGGTTACCACCTGAATTCTTGGGAAATTAGTTTCAGGAGCTCTTGCCTCAAAAATGAAATGAAAATATTAGGCACTCAAATTTCTTTTTTGTTACTTATACACATTTATATAGACAGTTAAATCTATATGATGGAATGGAAATGAACTATAAATGGGATATATAGTAGATTATATAATAGAATATAATACTTGAATGTAAATTGTGCACATTTTCTCCTATACTTTAAGTCATCTCCAGATTATAATATCTCATAAAATTTAAGTTCTATAGTTGTCCAGTATATATGAAAAGAAAAAGGTCTTATATTTATTCATAATAGACACAGTATTGAATTATCATTGATCTAAATCCATGATCTTCAATTCATGACTGTTTATATAAGGGGATTTGAAACCCAATTATAGAAAATAAAATAGATAATCTGAATTTTCACTATTATAAATGACACAGGCTGCTGTGCAATTTGCTTCTTTGCTTCTATCACTTACTGATGAGTTCTAGGAGTAAAAAAATCAACCATTGTATTTATTGAATAATTTAGTTTTCAGATAATCCTTTAAAACATAAAGGCAAAATTTTTAGAATATTTGCAGAATATGTTATTTAACTATTAACTAATTTTACTATTTGTGATGATTTTATATTTACTACAAGATTTTAAAATATCATTTATTATTGATGATTTATTATTTAATGTCATATCATATTTGTTACTTTACTATTATATTTTTAATAGCAGATTTTAATATCCTTAAAGACAAAGTTTTGTCTTACTGGTCTTGAATCCCTATTTATCTATTCATTTTTATCTCCCAGAGAAGTGATGCCCAGGAGGTCAAGAAGCCCTTCCAGCAATTCTGCTCAGCTTGACTTTGGTTCAGTGTGAGGTCTTGGAGGATACTATAGGGCCTTATAGTGCCCAGGATATTTCCCAGCCCCACTAGCCTTTAGTGCCACACCTGGCCCTGACAGTGATCTGGAAACCATGTGGCCAAACTGAGGTCAGTCACATGCAAGGCATGATCCTTAGTGCTTTGCTATCTCTACAATAGTAAGGACTAAGTGCATAGTTGTTGAATGTATCTGTTGATTGCCAAAGCTGAATTCCACATTACAAATCATACAATGAGGAGGAGGTACATTGCCATTCAGTTGTCCTATATCCGGTAGTGATCAGTTGTTACAGTGTTAATAAATATAGCAACTATAATTTTAATTACATTAACCATGGCTGTATTGTATCAATTAGTTCCTAGGCCAGTTTTTTTTTTTGTTTTTTTTTTTTTGTTTTTGGGTCACACCCGGCGGTGCTCAGGGGTTATTCCTGGCTCCATGCTCAGAAATTGCTCCTGGCAGGCACGGGGGACCATATGGGACGCCGGGATTTGAACTGATGACCTTCTGCATGAAAGGCAAACGCCTTACCTCCATGCTATCTCTCCGGCCCCAACCTAGGCCAGTTTTGTTGGACACCTACAAATTCAAATTTAGGACTGATAATAAGGAAGATTTTCCTATTAAGAAGACTTAACATATCTCTGTATTGGTTAGTACCCTCACAAGTCACAATATTATATGAGTTTGGTGTAGACAATTAAAAAATGCTGTCGAGCAGAGGCTTTAGTAATCTTGCAAGTATATTGCTTGTTGAAGACTATTGTTTTATTTAAGAACATCTTGAATTATACAGAGCACTAGTCAGAACTGGGTTGAATAATTTTGAAAAATAAAAATAAAAATCATTGCATAGTTTAGGAGCCATGGGACTCTTCTTTTGTTAATCCTGAAATTAGGATCCCAACCTATACCCTTTTGCCCATAGGAGGAAATATATAATAATATTAGTATATTAAATACTTGAAAATTAACAAAGGAATGATAGTGAGACCTGGAAGACAAACTCAATTACAGTGTTAATAAGAAAAGTAGTATTACCCAATTCCATAAAATAACTAAGTTATTGTTATTTTTACATTTGAAGTATTTGGACTAAACATTGGGGGTATGGACTTCTCAGTAAGTGCTTAGAAAATCCATGGCTGACTCCGGTGATTCTCTTTCAAATTAGCTGGCAATTTAATGTGAAGACCTAATGATGCTGTGCTGTTCTGACATAGCAGTGCTTGGGGTTTTCAGCACTGTACCTGGACTCACTTGGGGAGATAGTTTGTGGTTCTGTGGAATTCAATCAGGGTTACACATGCAAAGCATGTTTTCTAACCATAGTATTATCTCCCTAGCTCCTATTCAACTGCTTTGTAAAATGCCATGAGTATCCTTAGAGGGATTGCAATATATCTGTACAATTCTTTGGGTGTATTGCCATTTTAAAAGTCATCAAAGAAAATAATTAACATTTTTGAGTGACTTATACCAGAAATATGATGAAATCATACAGTTTGTTGTCATGTGAACGGAATAGGAGAACAGAAGGTTAAGTGAAATAAATCAAAGGGAGAACAAAAAAATAGCTGTTCTCACTCATATGTGAAAGAGAAATATAATAAGAGAATGGGTAATGTAAACAAATTCCCAGGTTGTTTTTTTTTTTTTATAAAAACCTGAGTTTACTATACATTTAAGGGTGAGTTGAGGAAGGGGGTGAACTGCACTACAGATACAGACAGTATCAGAGGATCTTGGCACTTTGATGATGGTGAAGTAACTTTATTTAAACCAGGCAAGTTAACATTGTATTCATTTTACCTATACAATAATAATATAAGTCTTAAAAAAGACCAAGTAAATTAAAGTGTCAAGATTTCCTGTTTGATCTTTTCTCCTATAAAAAGGTCACGTATCCTCAACTATACTGAATCCAAAAGGTTGAAGGTTAATACTTAGGCAGACACTTCACTGCACAGTAATCTAGGCTTTGAAGGGAACACAGCACCAAAATTATAATCTATGCATGCAAGAAATAGAGGAGGTGGAAATTTGAGGGTCTAAAGGGAGCAGACATTCTGAATTATACTAGCTTTAAAACATAATTTCGGAGGCTTATGTGCCAAAATCACCTCCTTTCTGTGAACTCAGACTCTAATGGATAGGACAACGATTATTCAGAGAGAAGAAATACTGGATAGTTTTAACTTGAAATAGAAAGATATTCATGGTTATGTAGAGACAGTTGCTTGGTACATATAGATTTGTAACATTTTCAGTCAGTCATGATGACTAAAACAAACATGAACTTGAACCATCTGTTTTTATTTATTAATTTTTTTTATTTTTGGATTTGGGGCCACATCCTGTGATGCTCAGGGGTTACTCCTTGCTCTGCTCTCAGAAATCGCTGTTGGCTTGGGGGACCACATTGAACGCCAGGGGATCGAATCAAGGTCCATCCTAGGCTAGCGCTCAAGGCAGATACCTTAAGGCTTGCGTCACAGCTCTGGCCCTGTGAAATATCTGTTTTTATAGAAAACTAAAGGAGTATAAGCATCATAGCATATAATGTTCTTGACTTCCAAAGAATTTCTCTTAGCTTTGAGGCCTCATAGCAAAAACATTTTTACATGTCTCCAACATGTGGCTGTGTCACTGGAATATATCAATGTTCCTCTAATATTCTTTAGGTGAGTGACTGGGTTAGGCATTATACAGGATGACATATGTGAATATGTTAACAAGGGAAAAGGTTTGAAAGCCAGATTGCCTCCGTTCAAATCCTGATTATGCCATTTCTTTCTTAGGATTTATTTGTTTAGTTGGTTGGTTTGGGGACCAAACCACCCTACTGGAACTCAAATCTTCCTCTTTGTGCTTAGGGTGGGGCTTGGAGGATGCAGTGCTAGAGGTCAATCCAAGATTGTAGCATTCAAGTGAAACACTCTACCTACTGTACTTTTTCTCCCCACTCCCACTCTACCTTTGTTAACTGTGACTTTGGGAAAGTCAGTAAATCTTTCTGTGTCTTAGTCTTTCCCTACTTGTTAAGTGGTAATAGTAGTTTGACTTTCTGTTACAATCTAAGTCACAAATAAGCATAAAGTTAAAATTTTATCTGTCCCATGAAAAAAGTACAATAAAGATTACTTGAACTGAAAACTTGGAAACCATAAATTCAGTAATGTTTTAACTGTATAACCAAAGCAATGTAGCAAACCCAAGGCATTTATAGGTTTAATGCTTTAAATTATTTTCTTTTTAATTCTAAAGATTGTTGCTTGGAGCAATTTTAATATGATCTATTTTTGATTTAAATAATCTATATTGTTGGATTTGTATGTAAGATTAATCATTTCTCTGTAGAACATGCCTCAAATGTTTCGCACAATGTGCCTGACACTTTTTATAATTATATTTTTATGTACGTATTTTCCAGTGTATAAGATGATCCTTTAACCCATGAAAAACTTCCTAAAAGTCGGGAGTCATTTCATATGCCGGTATACAATATGCTGAAACTTATTCCAGCTTCAGGGATGAGTGATCCGCCCCCCCCCCTTACTTTTAAGAAATAACTTACTTTTAAGACTTTTAGGAAGTTTTTCATCTTATATGCGGGAAAATATGTGTGTTTCCTTATCTCAAGATATATCTCTTATTTCCAGAGTAATATAAACGGCTAAACATTTAATATGTTATAATTACTTTTATAAATCTACATACAAGTACTAATTAATATTTCACTCAATAACCATTTAAAGTTGGCATTATTATTCTATTATGATATTGATAAAATATTTTATTTTGTACTTCTATTTATTTGTATGCAAGGATGTTACTAGCCTTGATTCTGGGCTCAATCATATAATTTGCTTAGGTCAATAAGTTAAAAATAGATATAATACAACAGACACTTAAGAAGAAAGTACATGGGCCTGGAGAGATAGCATAGCGGTGTTTGCCTTGCAAGCAGCCGATCCAGGACCAAAGGTGGTTGGTTCGAATCCTGGTGTCCCATATGGTCCCCCGTGCCTGCCAGGAGCTATTTCTGAGCAGACAGCCAGGAGTAACCCCTGAGCACCGCTGGGTGTGCCCCCCCCCAAAAAAAGAAGAAAGTACATGGACACACTTGTTTTTCTGCACTTCTACCATCACCTAAAATATGGATAACTACTGGCTCAAAAGAATAAGCAAATAAATCATTAATTCCCCCAGACCAAAAAACAGTCAAGATCAACCTATCTTTAGCTAACTTTCTTAAACATGGGAAATGTCTAAAATCAGAGAGCTTTCAAGATCTATGTCGTAAAAATTTTGATAAATTGAATTTTATCTACATCTTGTCCTTCTAGCTTTATTGATCTAGATTTTTTATTTATTTGATATTTTTTGATGCAGTGATATTTAGAATGTATTTGATTTCTAAATATTTGGATTTCTTTCCAACTATTTCTCTTTTGCCAATTTTAAGTTTAATTTTATTGCTTTCTAAAATGTTTTGTTGTAAGATTTCTACTATTTGAAATTGATCAAATGTGTTTTATAGCCCATAATGTAGTTTATCTTATTTAATAATTTACATAAAGTATTCTGGTGCAGTTGGATGAAGTATTCTATAAATATCAATCAGGAAATGTTGAGTAATAGTCCTTTTAAGGGCATATCTTAACTGATTGCAGCTTGAATTATTTGACACCTATTTGAAAAAGGAAGATGTTAATTTTATAACTATCTAGTAGTGAATTTGTCTATTTCTTCATTCATTGCCAACTATTTGCTTTGCCTTTTTTTTCAAGTATTTTTATGACTTCCTGAAAACTGCTTTTCAATTATTATATGATGAATGTTTGAGCCAGTGATTTTTCTTTCTCACACTGTGAGCTCTATTTTCTAAAATCATTAGTTTCTTCAACTTTCTTTCATTAGTTTTAGTTTTAATTTCTCTATCTGTTCTTTTTATATAAATAAATTTTTAATTAAATGTCCATGAGATACACAGTTACAAAGTTGTTCATTATTGAATTTCAATGCTAACAGTGTTCTTCATTCATTCTTCACTAATGCGCATGTCCCCCACCAATATCCCCAGTTTCCCTTCCTTCTATCCCCCTGCTGTCTCCCCCATGTGCCTCTGTAGCAGACATTTTTCTTCTCTTTCTTTTTTTTCCTTTTAAGACACTATGTTGTGCAATATTGTTACTGAAGGTGTACCATGCATATCACTTTGGCTCTTTTAGCACTTGACCAGAGGGATCATTTTCAATTATCATTGTCATAGTGGCCCCTTCTCTGCTTTAATTGCACTCCACTGCTATTTGTGACATGCTTCCATACAGCTTTTACTTCTACCTTCTCTGAGTATATTAAAAATACATCTTGTATGGAAACTATTTTCTTGTACCTTTATTTCTTTTTTTATCATGCTTGTTCCTTTTTAATTTTCTTAATCTATATTAATATCTTTATTTAAACACCTTGATTACAAATATGATTGTACTTGGGTTGTACCTTTATTTCTGTCTTTTTTTTCACATGGATGGGTGATGAGAGACAGAAGGTGAAGAGATGCTCAGGGGCTATTTCATTTCTTTTATTTGGAGGGGGCACAACCAGTGACGCTCAGGGTTACTTCTGGCTATGCACTCAGAAATCACTCCTGGCTTGGGGAACCATATGAGTCTCCAGGGGATCTAACCGTAGTTCGTCCTAAGTCAGATGCGTGCAAGGCAAAGGCCTTACCAATGTGCTACTGCTCCAGCCGGTGTTTAAACATTTTAAGTGATTTTTTAAAATATACGTGTATTAGCATCTAAAGTGTTTGTAACTGATTTTATATTCATTCTTTTTTTTGTTATTTTTATTGTGTCCAAAGTGAATTATAAATCTTTCACAGTAATATTTGAGGCACATAGTGACAATGAATGAGGGGCATTCCTACCACCAGTGTTGTCCTCCCTCCACCCCTGTTTCCAGCATGAATCTCATATCTCCCCCTATACCCCCTATAATGCTAAAAATGGTCCCCATTTTTAAAGCTTGTTGTAGAATAGGTATCAGTTCTATTGTCATTGACTTTGGGTTTGATGTTCATGTCTGATCATTTTTTTATTTCCACTTAATGTTCATACGACTGTCTGGTCCTGGTACCACCCATTTCCCCCCCTCAAATTATGAGACTGAACAAGATAATTCCAGTAATGTGGTTCTGTTGGAGATATAAGAAAAGAAAATGGAAAAGAAGAAAACCAAGGAAGAGTCCATCTAGGTATTATATATTATATTCATTCTTATCATTTTCCTGTTTTCTGCTTTTAACTGAGCATTTTTTATTATATAATTTCAAATTTTATTGTATTTTGTGCTTTTAAAAAAACTAAAGGAGCAGAGGTAATAGGGGAAATAGTTGAAAGGACTGAATTGACTGAATCATATGCTTTGTATTTAGGAGCTTTAGGTTTAATTCCCAAGACCACATAATCTTTTGAGCACTGTCAGGAGAGATCAAAATGCACCAAGGCAGATGTTGCTCTTAGCAACTTTGGGTGTGACACCAAATTTAATTTATTAATTTAATTAAATAAAATGAAAAGTTTTTGTAGTTTCTCTAGAATTTTGAGCACACATTTTTAACTAATTTAAGTTGACTTGCAAATAACATAGTACTGCTTCACCTAAGGAGCAAGTATAATATAATAGAGAATTTTCAATATACCTCCCATATGACATTTTTGCCATTTACTTTATTATCCATATATAATAGTTACTCAATGTCTTGTATTTTTTAATTTATATCTTAATTGTCAATAAAGTAAAATATTGTTTTGCATGTATTCATTCTTTTGTGCTTTTATTTAAAATATTTATATTTCTACATACCATTTTATTTCTTCTAGAAGAAGAAATATTTTATTATAGGGAAAGGACACTAGCAATACCTTCTCATATTGTCTTTTTGAGAAAGACTACATGTTTTTTTATTGTTGAAGGATAATATCATTGAATTTAGGATCCTCAATGTTTGTTTTTATTTTCTTCTAATTATATTAGTATGCTACTATGGATTTTGTCATATGTGAATTCACTGTAATTCTAATTTTATTTCTATAAAGCCACATGCTATGTAATACTATATGCAGTAGCAAGTTTTTCCTTTTAGCTTTAGTTTTCTATAATTTAAAATTAATTTGCCTAGCTAGGGATTTTTTTTCTCATTTGCCCACTTGGTAGTTTCTGATGAATTCTGGAGATAAAATCCTTTAAAATATATACCCCTGAAGAATACAATGCTCTCCATGGATTTCACACTCTAAATACACTCAAACTTTAGCAATTGGTTAAAATTATCCTTTCAGTTTCTTCTAATTTATGGAGTCAATAATTTCTAGTCACACTTCGGGTTTTTTTGTTTTGTTTTTTTTTTTTTTTTTTTTTTTTTGGTTTTTTGGTTTTTGGGCCACACCCAGCGGTGCTCAGGGCTTACTCCTGACTGTCTGCTCAGAAATAGCTCCTGGCTTGCACGGGGACCATATGGGACACCGGGATTCGAACCAACCACCTTTGGTCCTGGATCGGCTGCTTACAAGGCAAACACCACTGTGCTATCTCTCCTTGAGCAATAATTTCTAGTTCAAATAAGCATATTTATACAGTGACACTCTAATTCACCTGTGTCTAAATTGTGGAATGGCTATTTGCCTGCAACCAGACTTCTCAGAGAGCTCCAAGAATTTGGGTTAACTTATCTAAGGATATTTTAGTTTTTAGATTATTCATCTTTTTATTATCTAAGGGATCTATAGCTTCTAAGCTTTTTACATGTCAGAGTGAAGACTGGATAACCATCAAATTATGTTTAACTAGGAGAGATGTTAGTCACAAATTACATGCTTACTTGGAATAGATTAATTTCTTTCTTTTAAACTTTAAAAAACTTAGCATGTATTTTCTAATTTTTAAAAAGTTCGTGATAAATCATCATGAGTTGCAACAACATTACTATGAAAATCAGAAGAATGTCTATTCAATCTCTCTGAACTTTTTCCCTTTGGATCCTATCTCAGGTACAAAACCAATAAATTTTTAATAACAATATTTTTTGTTATGGATGCCAGATCTGGCTTTGCTCAGGAGTTACTACTGGCTTTACACTCAGGAATCACTCCTGAGTGATTCTTAAACAGTAAGACTCAAAGGACTATATGGGCTGTCAAGGATCAAAAATGGGTTGGCCTCAGGCCCCCCACTATGAATTTAATTGGCTCATTATAATTGTACAGTAACTTTAGAAAGTTATAAAGACTTTATCCAACAATAAAGTTCAACAAACCTATACTTTGTTATTATCTAGATATCTAGAATGAATAAACGTATATGATAGATACTATAAAAATATATTGATAAATGTATGAGATAAGACTTGCTGAATTTCTTTTGTTTATTTATTTTGAGGAGATATTCTGCCTGTTAAAAATGCAGAAAAATCAAGGAACTATATCAAATGGTAAAGCAAATGCCCGACTCTATATGTGTTAAATTCTGTCTCTGACATCACACATATACCTGCCTGAGGCCGCCTAGTGGCCCAGTTTGTCACCTTTCTCATTACAAGGAAGACACCACCCAAACTTCAGAGTTGCTATGAATGGGAGGTATGGTGGTTAATGGTGGGGAATCAGACTGAAGGAGAGGAATAGAGACTTTGTCTGTAGAAGAAAGGAGATAGACTATTATGTTTTAGGTACAATTTCACCTAATACAAAATTAACTAGATAATTTCATGGGGCATTTACTCTGAATAATTTTTCAGTATTTTAAAATGTCATGTTTGAATCATAGCTCACACATTTATTGACTTCAAGTTGTTTTTCACAAAGTTAATCATAGAGTTAAAACATGCACTGTGGGATTTAATAAAGGTTATTATTTAATGCCACAGATTTTAAGTGTTGAAAAGAAATTGTGGCTTTTAGTAAGCATGTACAGGAAATATGGGGATTTTCTCTAAAGATAAATATACACAATCCAAATAGGAAACAATCCTTATGCATGATGGAGATTATAGGTAACCCATGTATACCAAAACATTAGCAAACATCTTTTACTTTTATGATGAATAAAATTTAACAGCTATAAATGTCAAATTCAGGAAAGTTGCAATATTATGCTTAGTATTGTTTTATGTACAGATGTTGGATATCAGTGGGACACTTAAGACTTCAGACTTTAGAGTGAATAGAATTTTTTCAAAAATTGTGTTATACTTTTTACATGTAAGTATTGGTAGATAAATAGTTTTAAAATTAGGAGAGTTGGAGTCACAGAGATTATACAATGGGTAGGGTTGACTTGGGTTCAAACCCCAGCATTCATATAGTCCCAAGAACCATCAGGAATAATTCCTGGGTGCAGTGCCAGGAGCAAGCCTTGAGCATCACCAAGTATGACTCAAAACAAAACAACAAAAACAAAATGGAATATTTACCATCTGGCATAATACATGAATTGCTTTTATATTCAATTATATATTGTACTATACATATACAAGCATAAAAATTAAAAATAGAATCAGTGTAATTTTATCTCAATTTTTCATTATTTACAAGTATTATTGTCTTTTTTACTGAATTGTTAATTTTAAATTACTAATATTAATATAAACTTTGTAAGCCTGAGCTTAAATATTTTCTTAGAATTTTTCAGAAACATTACAATAGGTTTTGAAAAAGCTGAATATTTGAATTGGAAAAAAATTTTAATCTAAGTGCAAAAATATTCAACTTATTTAACAAAGGTTATTTAAAAACAAGAGTAGTGAACTCTTGAAAATGCACACTTTATTCATCTAAAATAATAATAAGCATAAGCAAGAGTAACACTATAATCAACAGAAATATTAAGTAGTTTAGATATTCTATTTCCTGTAAAATTTTTAAGTCAATAAGTATTAGCTACAAAACCTAAAATGTTATTTATTTAAACGTTAGTTAAACAACATAATGATTTTGCTGGCATTAAAATGTTTTTTAAAATTTGGGGCCAGAGCGATAGTACAGCAGATAGGTCATTTGCCTTGCACGCAGATGACCCGGGTTTGAACCCCAGCATCCCTGATGGTCCCTCCGCCCCGCCTGCCAGAAATAATTTCTGAGCACAGAGTTAGGAGTAAAACAGGAGTATCTCCTGTGTCCTGCCGGGTATGGCCCAAAAACAAACAATGAAAAAATTAGGGACCAGAGAGATAGCAAAGCAGGTAAGGCATTTGCAGCTGACCGGGGATAGATCTCAAGCATCCTATTTATTTCTTGGAGTCTCTATAATAATTTCTGGGCAAAGAGCCAGGAGTAACCCCTGAACACTGCCAGGTATGACCCAACCTCCTCCCCCCTTATTATATATAATTATTTTTATTTACATGTCGTTAACACTTCACTCTTTTATTTTAATGGCTAAATTAATTATGTTGGCTTTATAAATTTGAATTGAAATAGTTGATTTAAGAAGATAAAAAGAATATTATTAAAACAGAATGGAGGGAGCCGGAGTGATAGCACAGCGGTAGAGTGTTTGCTTTGCATGCTGCTGGCCTTGGGAGAGACCTGGGTTTGATCTGCGGCATCCCATATGGTCTTCAGAGCTTCCAAAGAGTGATTTCTGAGAGTAAATCCAGGAGTAACCCCCCAGCGCCGCTTGGTGTGGCCCAATATCCCCCCCAGAAAAGAATAGAAAATAATCTGTGTCATGAATTGAAATTTGTCTCTGATATTGGTGTGTTCGTACTCCTCAGAATGTTACTGTACTTAGAAATTGGACCTGAGAGGCCGGAGCAGTTACTTACCAGTAGGGCGTTTGCCTTGAGCGTGGCTGACCAGGATAGACTGCGGTTAGATTCCCAGGCGTCCAATATGGTCCCCCAAGCCAAGAGTGATTTCTGAGCGCATTGAGCAAGGAGTATCCCCTGAGCGTCACGGGTTGTGGCCAAAAAATAACAAACAAAAAAAAATAGGACCCGAATATAAATAATAAAGTGATCACAAAGCCAATTTTATTAGAAGATATAATTTGGATATGTACAGACATTTGATATTATCACACAGAGAAAAGAATATTTGAGTACATGATAGGGAAGAAGAAACTCACTCTACCAACACCTTGACTTCTTAGCCCCCAGAATTATCAGAAAATACATTTTTGCTCTTTAAGTACTCTATCTGTGGTATGTTGTTATGACAGCACTAGCAGACTAATATAATTTTTCCTTTTGAACTTAGTATTGTAGAGAAGAAAAATCCATTAGTTTTTTAACTTTCATCTTATACTTTAACATAACAAATTTTGTTACATTTACATTAGCACAATACTTGTTGGTATTACTCAAAGATTGGTAACAGGTTCAAGAATTGAATAAAGTCAACAATTGGGAGGGTTGGGGAAAAAGTCAACAGTTTTTTCTTCTATATTCAACTACTTAGTGTGAAATTTATAATAATCAGTCCATACTATGTTATTATTTATGTATAGAGTTATACATAATTAATTATGTATAAATTATGTGCCTCACATCCTTTTTCTTTGATAACCTCTTACTCTGTCTCCCTCCTCCCATATTTATCCGTGGGTAAATTTGGGATACTTGTTCTGTTATCAATACCCACTGGTTCCTCTCTATATATATATTTTTTATTACTTTATTTTTTTATTTAACCAACTTTATTACATACATGATTGTATTTGGGTTTCAGTCATGTAAAGAACACCACCCATCACCAGTGCAACATTCCCATCACCAGTGTCCCAAATCTCCCTCCTCCTCACCCAACCCCCGCCTGTACTCTAGACAGGCTTTCGGTTCCTCTATATATTTTATTTGTTCATATATTTTATATCCTTATATGAAACAGGAATGGAAATAAAACAACACTTTTATGTTTCTATTAATTCATTTCACTTCACATAATTTATCCAAATTCTTCATTTAGCTGTAAATGAGTAAATCCTTTTTATATTATAAAATTATATTCCATTATATAAAGATACCATTCTTTCTTTATTCAATATAAATGTTTATTCATTCATCTGTAAATGGGCACCTGAGTTACATCTATAGTTTTATATATATAATTATACAATATAATTATTGTGAATAATATTTTATAAAGTATTCTTTTATGAAAAAATTTGAAAATAGATTGAACCAACCAAATTTGAACCTAATACAAAAGTTAGATCTTTGCCTTTAATCTACAAGTCTTAATTTACCCTTACTACCTATTATATTCCGTACTATTTAAGCTATGCTTACAATGTATTTATTTATCTTATTGTCTAATAAATATATTGTCATTAAAGATGGCCTAATAAATTATAATATAAATCAAGGAGAAACACTTTTGTGTTTGTGAAATTCTTTTTTCTTTATTATTTATAAATTACTTTATTTAAAGACCACATGTTACTTAATAACTCATCATATATTTGTTCCAAGACCAATTCCATCATCCACCAAAGTAAAATTTCCTGTTATTGTTCCCTGATTCATTCTCATTCCCAAGACTACTCATGTGACACAAAATAATATGAGTACATGATAGTGTTTTATATTTGCTGAGAAACATTTTTAAATCATTATCTAGTTGATTCACAAGAAAAATTCCTAGTAAGCATAAACCATAATACTTGCATATTTTTATAAAATTTTATGGCTTAAGTAATAATCAAAATTCTTAGTAATGTATTGTAATTGAATACTCAGGAACATGTAAATAGTCAGCAGAAAGACATCTTAGACACAGTGACAGGAAAACATTTTGTGAAATTAATTATAACCTTTTTAACTTAGAAAAAAATTAATTTAGATTAAAAATAGTGGATGTTTAAAATACAATAAGAGCTATAGAGGTTAGATATGAGAATAGAAAGTAAAGTAATAGATATAAACTATAAATAATAATTATTATAGAAACCCTTGTATTGTTTAAATTTTACACTAAGAAAAAATAGGAAGATGATAGTATCTGTATATCAGCCTTTCAGCTGAAAAGATGGAAATTCACCACCCATTGCAGCAAAATAAGAAGAAAAAAACACTGACTAATTTGAAGATATTAGATAGCAAGTTAGTAAGGAATGACGGGATTTGTCCCTACCATGGTAGGGAGTCCTACATTTTGGGCAGTCTTTGTAGTCCGAGTGATTTCTAACAGAGAAAGTTGTGCTTGAGGGACAGAAAATGAACTATCACTGTTTTATAAAGATGGAAGGGTAAGGGCCCGGAGAGATAGCACAGTGGCGTTTGCCTTGCAAGCAGCCGATCCAGGACCAAAGGTGGTTGGTTCGAATCCCGGTGTCCCATATGGTCCCCCGTGCCTGCCAGGAGCTATTTCTGAGCAGACAGCCAGGAGTAACCCCTGAGCACCTCCGGAGTCAGGATTTAGAATCTAGCAAAAACAAAGGGGGTTGGGGTGTTCCTTGTTACCAGCATGCTCAGTCTTTTATTTGTAGTTTGAAAAGTTCTATGGTAATAGCATGGAGGGATGGGGGAGGGAGAGAGGAGGGAGGGAGAGGGGAGGGAGAGGGGGGAGGGAAAGGGAGAGAGAGAGAAAATCAGAAAACACTAGGTCTTCCATTCAGTTAGGGCAGTGCTTCTCAATTATTTTCTGTCATGCCCCCCCAGGAAGAAGAAAACATTTTTCGCGCCCTCCACGCTATTGTAAATAGTATCTTTATTTAAAAAAAAAGCTTTAACCTGCAAAACAAAAATATATAAAATAATTTGAGCTGATTTATTAATCAGAGGTTATGTCTGGATAAATGGCTACAATGAGCACGTTTTGCAATGCATCGCTTTTCGAAGCAGGGTTTGAAGCAGGACACAGCAACTCTCAGCTCCAGAGACATACAGAGACATGAATACGGGGCTTAGCTTGTTATGACAGTGTTTGCAGAGGTCAAATGAGCCCCCTTTTATGGAAGCTCTTGCCCCCCCTGGGGGGCGTGCCCCACTATTTGAGAAGCACTGAGTTAGGGTACAGAAGAATTAACTCATTAGCCCAAGAACATAGATTTGCTTGGAAAAGAGATGGAATTTGAACTTGGCCAGTCTGGCCAGGATTCATGCTTTTATCTCCATACTCTTCTAGTATGACAACTCATGATATTGACACATTATTATTTTTACAATTATATTAGCTACAAAGTATATTACAATTTATGTAAGTAAAAATTTTTCCTAAATATGTTTAAAGAAGATAAATTGTGGAAATTTTTTACATATGAATGTTGATACAATTGTACAGGAAAAAATACAAATCACATTATAAACATGATATAACAGTCTGTATAATTCAGTCTGTAGGTGCAAAAAGAATTCTTCATGGGAAAATTATTAATCTAAGAAAATATTGATAGAATAAATGAATCATTTTACTTCTGATAACAATTTTTGATGAAATTCAATATCACTTATTGATTATAAATACATCTAATAAAACATAAGTAGAAATGTTTTGTTATCATGCATATATGAAATCAAGAGTACACATTACTTGATGGAAAACATTTGATAAATTCATAGCAAAGCTTGGAATTAAATATATTATTATGTTTTAGTATTAGGAAAGTCTGTAAACTGAATTTTTTGGTTTTGTTTTGTTTTTGTTTTTTTGGTTTTTGGGTCACATCTGGTAGCGCTCAGGGTTACTCCTGGCTCTAGGCTCAGAAATCACTCCCTGCAGGCTCGGGGGACCATATGGTATGCCGTGATTCGAACCACTGTCCATCTGCATGCAAGGCAAATGCTTTACCTCCATATCTCTCCGGCCCCAGACGGAAATTTTTTTATGTGTTTTGTTCACTAGGTTTTATAAGTGGAAAAGTGAAAGGTCATTAAATATCACTATGCATTGAGACCTCTATTTTGTTTGTTCATTAAGTCCCTGTGAATAAATTATGTTTGGGTTTCAGCATATTGATGTTCCAGCATCAGTTCCTTTGGCAAAGTCCACTACCCTTCAACAATGTCCCCCAATTTCCCTACTGCTACCACAGCCTGCCTCTAAAACCGTTTAATTGTTCATTATAGTCTCTGTAGTTTATATTACTGTTGCAGATACTTAACAGGACACCTCATTCAGCATACCCTCATAAAACCCTCTTTATAATTATAATGAACTCTGGTTAGGTACAGGGCCACAGGTTCTGAATCTCTCATTTCATGTTGAATTTTTCCGTTTGGAATTTCCACGCCATATACATAGTGCAACTTTGGAACTGTCTTTCCTTGACTTATCTTTAATTTCTGATTTCTTGACACTGATTTTGTTTTTTTATTATTACATTTATTTTTATTGAGGTAAAATTTTGTTTTCAAGGGATTATATTTGTATGTGCTTTATTTTGTATGTGCAATGTTAGTACACCCAGTCACCACCAAATAGCCAATATCACTTTAGTACATATTTTAGAAATATATTTAGCTCATACTCAGCTTAAGATGGATATTTTTTCAATCTTCTAAGTTTGTGATTGTATGTTGTAGTTTTCTAGTCTTCGTTCATAAATATATCAGGGCTTTCATAGATCAAAATTCTAGTGTTTTCCAAAATGGATGAAACTGTCTTGGGGAGGGATTCTGGAGTGATGCTAATAGTAGATAATAGTGATGCTAATAGTAGCATTAGTGGCAATTTGGTTGAACTGTTTGATTAAAGATGGTATATTCCCAAGGGATGGGCACTGAGTAATTATTTTTCTGTAAAGGACTACAATCTTGGAAGCTTTGCATTAG
Source organism: Suncus etruscus (assembly GCF_024139225.1). NCBI lineage: Eukaryota > Metazoa > Chordata > Mammalia > Eulipotyphla > Soricidae > Suncus > Suncus etruscus. The sequence goes on along the minus strand of NC_064863.1, from coordinate 63,274,827 downwards.
CACATGAGATCTTAACATACTAGACCCTAAACTATATATCTGTAAGGTCTCTACTCTCATAGTTTCTTCCAGTACTCCACTTTCTTTCACTCAAACTCTGATCTATAGCCTCAGCATTACTTTATTTTTATACTTACTAATATCTATATGCTACAAAATCTAATTGATTTTGTAATCGATCACACAACAGAAAAATATCACTCAAATTACACTTCAAGTTAAAATATAAACATAAAATGACATTATGAACACCCATGGTAAAGAACTCTAATTACATGGGGTTTTGTTTTATTTGCTGTTGTTGTTATTGTTGTTGGGTTTTGGGCTACACCTGGTGACGCTCAGGGGTTACTCCTGGCTATGTGCTCAGAAATGGCTCCTGGCTTGGGGGACACAGGGGAGGTATGCTGGGGGATTGAATGACGGTCCGCCCTAGGCTAGCTCGAGTAAGGCAGAAACCTTACAGCTAAAGCCACCACTCTGACCTCTCTAATTACATGTTTTAAGCTCCATTGATAACATCAGAGTCTGCTAGTGTGTTAAGTGAGGAAAAACAAATGGTTAACCTGGAGCTTTTGGTTGACAAAATAGTTAGAAGTAAAGTAATAGTCTCAGAAAAGAGATTTCATTTGTGTTTACCCTGTCTCACTTTGCATTTCAAAGTTTTCAAAGTACTCTAAATAGAACCGATATTTGAAGAGCCGACTGTATTGTTCAAAGAATTCTGTCTGTAGGACTCCCAATTAGGTCTTTTGGTATATTCTTGTGGCTAGTAAAAGCCAAGGTACTTTTCGTATCACAGGCCTTGGGGTTGAGTTTGAGACATGCTTTGCGGTATTATGGAACCCTATAGTGTCCTTGAGCTGGGGGTTTTGCTGAAGCTGATTCCTGTATCATGCAACAGTCCACAATTTGGTGGAGGTGAGAGGGGCCATCAAGCATGAGTCAGCAGGCGTGCTGGTTGTAGTTCTTTGCCAAGGCATGAGAACAGGGAGCCAGAGGGTGCCTTTCACTGAGGAGCTGGAAGGTGGTCTGTTGGGGCAGGAGGTCAGTCTTGGTGCCTACCGAGATAGGAACTAAGGATAAAGAGAGTTAAATTAGGGGAAGACAATGAATCAGGATTGGGAGGTGAGTGGGTAGAAGAGACACAGGAGTAGGGGAGAGGCAATACATGATAGGGGCTATGTACAATATATATAAATTGGAGTCAGTATGGAAAGTCATGTCTAGATAAAGACTGACTTTAAAGATCTATTTGAGTGTTAACATCCAAATCTTCGGCCTTTCGTTTCCTTTCCTAGGAACCATCTAGAGTACCGAGCATTTTTAAATAATACTTTAAAAATATATTTGCACCTGCAGTTTTGAAAATGAGTATTAGTAAGAAAAGACACCACTGCAAGGGGTCCAGTATGCGTAGTGGAAGAGTTTCCCTCCTCCCACCTCCCCCCAGAGTCCAGTTGCCAGACCTGGCCATGAAGGTCAGTCTGGTGTGGGGGGATCTCGGTCTCCTGGACTAAGTGGTCAGCCCAGGAGGCCTTTGGCCAGCTGTCTGCCCAGATTCCCAGCCATACCAGTAGAAGAGGAGCAGAAGTTCTGGCATGTGGGGTCTTCTGGGTCCAGCTGCAGCCTACCTCTCCAGTTTGAAAATGCACAGGGGTGGAGTTTCTCTCCTCCCCATCCCCCCAGAGCTCAGTTGCCAGACCTGGCCTTGGGGAAATCTTGGTCTCTTGAACTTAGTGGTCAGCTGAGGAGGCTTTTGGCCAACTGTCTGTAGGGCCCAGAACAATAGAATAGAAGATAGATCAATTGTCTTGCACACAACTGTCTTGGGTTTGATCCTTAGCATCCCATATGGTCCTCCAAGCACTGCCAGGAGGAATTCCTGAACATAGACCCAGAAGTCCTGAGCAGTGTTGACTGTGGCCCCTATAAAAACAACAACATAAATAAATAAATAAAGTAAAAAATTAAAAGCTTATTTAAAAATATGAAAACCATTGCTACTGAATATTCCATATTTTTTCACCCTTTAACAAAAGGCAAAAAAAATGACAGAATAGTAACAATATTCTTCTTACCATAAAAATGACTATTGATGACTTCTCATCTTTACTATAGAAAATTTATAACAGTGTATGTCCATATATTAGGCTTGGTAGGGGTATGTCTAGTAATATTAAAAATACAGATCATCGGGGCCAGAGAAATGACATGGAGGTAGGGCATTTGCCTTGCATGCAAAAGGATGGTGTTTCAAATCCTGACATCCCATATGGTCCCCCAAGCCTGCAAGGAGCTATTTCTGACAGTAGAGGAACCCCTGAGCACTGCTGGATGTGATGCAAAACTAACAAACAAAAATACATATCTTCCTAAGTACTGTTAAAGTACTGCCTCTTAAAATTAAGATTCCTTTCACTTACGTTAGAGCCCAGGAATCTGAATTTAGAAACATCCTCAGCACATGAATCCTGTAGATATCACATATTTAGAGGCTTTGCTACAAATATTACATCAAAATTCATAGGAACACCAACACTTTTAGAGTGCCCAATGTTAGTCAGTTTGCAATTGATCTAATCTGCATACACCAACATCAAGTAGAATTCAAATTTTATCACTTTGACTTACCTTGACTCTCTAGGTAAGAACATTGATCTGTATTGTACAGTGGCTTGGATGAGAATGTCATTAGATTTTTTGTTACTTTATAATCCAGACTTCATGATATTCAATATTTACTCCTGGCTCTGAGCTCAAAAGTCACTTTCCATGCTACTGGGAAGATCATATGGAAGGAACCAAGTCTGCAGAAAGCAAGGCAAGTACTGTACATCATATACTTTCATTCTAGTTCTCCTATTAGAATTTTTGTCACAAATAAGTGACAAAATGTGATTATAGATGAATTTGTAGGTACACTGCTGCTTGTATCCTGGGTCCTGTGACTGAGAACTTGTTCTCAGCTGCTTCACTTTCAAGTTCTTAGCAGAGTGCATAATACTTTTTATCCATGCTCCAGGACTACAAATTATTCTCAAAATTTGTTATCATATCTTTATATAATCATATGTGTTCAAAGAACATTGCCTAAAATAGATTTTTCTGTTTATGTGTTTTATCTGAAAACTTATTAGAGAACAGAAGAGCTATGTATGCTTGATAAAACATTCTTAATAGTAAGAGGCTGGAAGATCATGAAACTGATTTATGAAAGCTTTGTTTCTGTAATCTAAAGTGTAAAAAAGGCCACAAATTAATGAGGTTACAAACCAATACTTTATAAAATTTATCTGGCCAGGATAGAGATTTATCATTTGGGATACAAACTAAAACTGCATTTTCCATCATGAAAAGTGGATTATCAATATGTGATGGTAATCTCTAAATCCTCCAGAGATAAAGGGGAAGAACTGTATATCTACCTGTTATTCACTTTCTAGGAATGTGTATATCTTCTGTCTTTAAACTTTTATTTGAAAAAAGAATAAGTGTGTCTACATGGTAAAGACGCTGAGCTTATTTTGCAGTCTTTGAATAAATTTAATAACTCATAACTATGGTCAGCATTTTATCTAACCCTGGTAAATTTTATTTGATTGATCTTTTTAAAAGTACAGGGAGTTTTGGGGAAATAGTTCAAAAGGTAAAATTCATACTTAGTATATGCAAGGTCCTGAATTCAATCCCAGTTATTACGAGTCCCTCTATCAAAGGACATCCCCAGATAACACTAGCTGTAGCCTTGGTGGCCTTCCGTAATGCTGCAAAGCAAAAATATGGTGCCATTTTCAGAAGAAGCATGCCTGCTGGCAAGGCAAACAACTTTTACTGTATACCATCTATTTTCCTAGTTCACTCAAACACAAGTCACTGTCACTATGAAACCAATTTTATGGGGAGGTTTGTTTATTTGTTTTTTGGCTTTGAGAACACACACGTTTGTGCTCAATGTTTGCTCATGGCTTTGCACTTAGAGTTCACTTGTGGGAAGGCTAGGAGATGATACACGATTCCAGAGAATATAATCTGTGTTGGCTGCATGCTAGGAAATTTTCCTACTCTCAACATTAGGGAAAAATCAATTTTAAATAGGTTTGAGAAACTGCAGTCATACTCACAGAAACTCTCTAGCCCCTCAAGCAAATGGACTATAGCTGGCCCAGTGCATCAGTTTCCAAACATATTTGCTTATCCAATTTACCTCAAGAAATCTGAATCCTCATAATAACATGAGCTGGCCTTAAGCACTAGGTCTTAATATACTGAATTTGACATTCTTTATAGATTTTCTTTTGCTTTCCTTTCTCTTAAATATTTTGTTAATTCTTTTTTGTTTTTTTTTTTTTGTTGTTGTTGTTTTGTTTGGTTTTTAGCCACACCGTTGATGCACAGGGGTTACACCTGGCTAGGTGCTCAGAAATTACTATTGGCTTGTGGTACCATACCGGGAGATAGAACTGCTGTCGTCCTAGGCTAGTGCAAGCAGACAGATGCCTTACTGCTTGTGCCACTTCTCAGGCTCCATGTTTTGTTAGTTCTTAAGTATATTCATGTTCACCAGGAATACAGAATCTTAGGATTATGTATCTGATACTCCTATAAATTTAAAAAGGAGGGCAATAAAAATCACTAATTCCTAAGATTTCCAGAATCTACAATAATTAAAATATTTTAAATGCTCAATAAATATAATTAATATTTAGAATGATAGACAAATTTGGTGATAAGTCCAAACTATATCTTTGTTTTACTGTTTGCTTTGGAAACGTGAATCATTTTAATATAAAAGAACAATTTGAGGATATAGAAATTTTGTTTGTGTGTACAATTTATTCTCAGAGGACCATTAAATGATGCCCAGTGCTACATAATTTAGCTTCAGACATGCACACACATGTCCAAATATCAAAATATCCGTTACCTTAATTAACATTTGTATTCGAGGCCCATGAGGTGGCACTAGAGGTAAGGTGTCTGCCTTGCAAGCGCTAGCCAAGGAAGGACCTCGATTCGATCCCTCGGCGTCCCATATGGTCCTCCCAAGCCGGGGCAATTTCTGAGTGCTTACCCAGGAGTAACCCCTGAGCATCAAACAGGTGTGGCCCAAAAAAACAAACAAACAAAAACAAAACAAACAAAAAATACCCATTTGTATTGGGAGACTCTTCTCCATATCTAATGTCACATCTTTCTGCTCAATTCCTGTAATATTTTCTCCAACATTTGATAAGAAAACCATATCTATAATCCTCTAATCTTCAAGTATTTTTGAGATAAAGTATATATACTAAACTATTCATTTTCAGTCATATAAATTTGTGAAAACATGCCTGTGTTTTTATCAGTTTGATGTTTTTATTTTTTTCACAAATCACCATCAAAAACTTCTGTTACCGTATTTGCCGGCGTATAAAACGACTGGGTGTATAAGACAACCCCCTAATTTTGCAGTTAAAACATAGGTTTAGGCTTATATTCGCTGTATCAGACAGAATGTTCCTGTGCTGCAACTGTATGTACCACAGTGAGCCAATCACAACAAGCAAAGGTTCAAAGGTTCTACTGTAATAGACTTCCTCTCTGACTCTGGCCAATCTGAGCAGGCTTTTGACAGTGTAGATTCGGGTTCAGAACATTGTCTAATTAGCATGCATAAAAAGCCTGCTTGGATTGGCTGAGTTAGAGAGGCAGTCCGAGCAGCCTTGCAGTGATTGGTGCAGGATCAAGTTGGAAAATTCATTTTGTGGCAATATTCAGACAATTTTCATTTAGCGGCATATTGAAACATTTTTCAGGATATACTCGGCGTATAAGACGACCCCCGATTTTTAGTTGACTTTTTTGGTTTCAAAAGTCGTCTTATACACTGGAAAATATGGTATATCTCTAATCTAAGTTTTCCCATACATCCTATGCATGTTTTATCACAAAACTTTGTGTTTAATTTCACTTTGTTTTGGAGCTACACCTGGTAGCGAGCAGGGGTTCCTTTTGGATCAGTGCTTAGGGGTTCCTCCTGGCAGTTCTTAGAGAACCAGCAATGCCAGGTTTTGAGCAAGAAGATTCCTGAATTCAAAGCTTGACCTCTCACTCTGAGCTACCACTCTGATGCACAATGTGAATATTTTAAAGAAACCATAAATCGTGTTGCCATAGAACTATTACTATTGAATACCAATTATAGCTTAACAATAGTTTCAAATATTTAATAATGAGAAGTAATATTTATTGAATGAGTATTGTGTTCTAGATATTTTACATATATTAGCTAACTAATTTACCTTAATCCTAAAATGACCCTATGGGTTAAGTGTAATTATTAGTCCAATTTTATAATAGAGACTACTCATCTCTAGAAGGGTTAAATAATTTATTTTCCAGCACAAAGTCAAAATCTTTTAGGGTTCAAATCCACCTCTCTGATATTACAGAACATGCTTCAATGAACACTGCACAAATAATAGCCGTAGCCAAGTATTATAATAAATGAAGTAGAATTGGAACTGGATAGTTTTGGAGTCAAATACTTGCTCCACCATTTTACTGCTAGTATACCACAAGTTATAAAAACATTTTAATTTCTTAATCTGGTAAATGGGAAATTATCATAAAAAGTTAATATTTATTGAACACTTCCCTTAAACATGCTAGAAGATAAATATTACTCTTTTTTCACAAATACCAAAACAGGTCCCAAAACTTAAAAGTATAAACTCTCAATCAGTTAAAAACTTATAAAGAGGGTTTCAGTCATAAAAGGAACACCACCCATCACCAGTGCAACATTCCCATCACCCATGTCCCAAATCTCCCTCCTCCCCACCCGACCCCTGCCTGTACTCTAAACAGGCTCTGCATTTCCCTCATACATTCTCAATATTAGGACAGTTCAAAATGTAGTTATTTCTCTAACTAAACTCATCACTCTTTGTGGTGAGCTTCCTGAGGTGAGCTGGAACTTCCAGCTCTTTTCTCTTTTGTGTCTGAAATTTATTATTGCAAGAATGTCTTTCATTTTTCTTAAAACCCATAGATGAGTGAGATCATTCTGCGTTTTTCTCTCTCTCTCAGACTTATTGGGTGGTGTTCCTTTTATGACTGAAACCCAAACACAATCATGTATGTAATCAAGGTGTTTAAATAAAAAAAAAAGTAAAAAAAAAGAATTTGAAAAAGAAAGGGAAAGTTCATTAGCAGAAAAAAAAAAACTTATAAAGAAAAGTAACACAGCAATATAGAGATGGAGCAACAAAAGTCTATCCCTATTTACCAATATCCTCAATCAATAAAATCTTGCTCATGACTGTCCATGAACATTGAAAAACTGGATCGCAATCATTTTGCATTCTGCTTAGTCAAAGATCATTTAGCAAATTATCATAAAATCAAGTATTATAGCACAAGTGGGAATATCTAAACACCATTTTAAAGGCTTAATAAAATAGAATAAATAG